>NC_138549.1:3890491-4175344 GCF_964273705.1 Natrix helvetica | reverse complement strand
ATTAGGGTATTTCTTCTCTGAACCAACCACCGACATGAAAGGATCTAATGCAAAAATGCAAGGATTCAGCAGAAGTGGCACTCTGTTTCTGGAAATGTAACATTAAACTTGCAAAACCATATCGAACAGAACTTGGTTAGATAAAACACCAAGATAATGATATTCACTGCAAATTAAGCATTGTAATATAGAGCTGCAATGAAACACTGTTTTGTGTTTAATTCATGCATGGAAGACTGTCAGCTTATTAGCATAAGTCTGAAAAGAGGGAATAAAGAAAAGGAGAGACCACTGTTGGATGGAAACAGCTTGCAAAAAAAAATGGAAATATATATATATATATATATATATATATATATATATATATATATATATATATATATATATATATATATATATATATATATATATATATATATATATATATATATATATATATATATATATATATATATATATATATATATATATATATATATATATATATATATATATATATATATATATATATATATATATATATATATATATATATATATATATATATATATATATATATATATATATATATATATATATATATATATATATATATATATATATATATATCTTTTCCCAGGTTCACAAATTTCCTTGGGGCTGGAAGATTAGTTTTTTTTTTTTTTCATAGTTCATTAATTAGGTCTCGGTGCCATGCTTGCCTTCAAAAATATTTGCTGTTGCGTTGATATTAAAAATACTTTTGTTAAGACATTTTACTACAGAAAGATGGGAGAAAAACTATAGACATCTTGAGCAATGTCGATGCTTTATGGTTATAAACAGAAGCATAGATCTCAAGCATTTCTGGAAATCTCATCCTCACCACAGAGCAGATAACTCCTTTGTTTCTCTCAGATTCAAATTTCAGTCTTTAAGTGACAGATTTATTGATTGTGTGGAAGTCATTTCTCGGCAACAGGATGGCATAACTTTTTGGGGGCTTTCTACTTTTCGTTCTCATTACAGTGTCAGGACACTCCCTGGCCCAGATGCCAGGCTGAAAATGAAAAAACCTTCCAAATGGAGGAGGAGAGTTTAAATCAGAATTAAACAAGGCCAAGTAGACCATCACTTCTAGAACCCCTGAGAATGTATCACAGTATTCTCACCTAGGCTTTCCCAAAAAGTACGAAGCAGATTCCTGGTCCTGACAAAATCCCTTTTATTAAACGAATGTGAATTCCTGGCATTCACATTCAGCAAAGGCCTGGCAAACAGTCTTTCAAAGGTGAATTTATGACCACGGACCTTACCTAGGTTGGAAAGCGGGCCATGTAAATGTTTCCAAATGAGGTGCTGAGCAAGGAAAGACTTGGCACAGAGTCTCTGAGATTCACGGACAGATCTTCACACTCCTGAAATGAACGAACAAACAAACAAAACAAATTGTTCCTGCAAAAGCCACTCCCCTTTTGCTCCTGAATTTGCTCCTATAGGAGGAGCCATTCACTGTCCACCTGTGGCTTTTACTCCCAAGTTGACCCTGATTTCTTAGCTGTTCTTTTCTTCTGGCAGCTCTATGCATGCCACCAATGGGAAAAGGCTCCAGCTGTTCTCTGCCTCACTGCTGTCTAGCTACGAAGGCAGCTGAGAACTGTCAAAGGGCTCTGGCCCCCTCTCTGCTTCTGATACAGATCCCTCGTTCAAGCCTTCCCCAGACTCCAGGACTGGCCCATATTCCCCCCCAACCTCCTCACTGTCCGACTATGCTGGCGGGCCACAGTACTCCAAAAGAACATCTGAAGAACTGTGCTGAAAGATGTCGGATGGATGAATAGGGGTCTCATAGTTCTCCTTTGACTTGGAGAAGAGAAGACACACAATTTCCTTTCCCGTATTCCCGAATGTTATCCTGAAAGTTGGGTCTTAGAAAAAGTTGGGGTTAGGGTAGGTCCAAGAAATCTCAAAAGTCAAAATTCTTTTCCTCCCAGACTGTGCTCCCATTGGAGGGGTCCTTGGTACTCTCTGAGCTTGGTGGTTTCTAGCAGACATTTCATTATCCAAATGGATGGCATCACCAGGGCTCTTGATGTTACGTAGTTTGGGTAATAAAACATCTCCAAGTAAACAACTTTTTCTCCTTCCTCCTTCCTCTCCTCCTTCTTCTCCTCCTTCCCTCCTTCCTTCTCCTCTTCTTCTCCTCTTCCTCCCTCCTCTTTCTCCTCCTCCTCCTCTCCTTCTCTCTTCCTCCTCCTCTTCCTCCTCCTTCCCACAACCCCTTCCCTTTTAGCGCTGATGATGTTATCAAATTTGTGTAATGAAATGTCTACAAGAAAACACCAGCTCAGAGAGCACCAAGGACCCTACAATCATCCTCCTCCTCCTCCTCCTCCTCCTCCTCCTCCTTCTCCTCCCACTCCTCCTTCCCACAACCCCCTCCCTTCTAGCATTGTTACCTAATTGGGTAATGAAACATCTGCAAGAAAAACAAGCAAGCTCAAAGAGTACCAAGGACCCACAGTTCTCCTCCTCCTCCCCCCCTTATATCATATCTTTCTTTCCTATGTTGAACATGTGCTCTCTAGATGTCCAAGGTATTAATATACAAGCATACAAACATCCTCATTGTCGTTATGATCACACACACACAAACACAGTAATATATATATTGAAGATGGCAGGTGAGATCCTGCCGAAACGTTGCAAAGACAATCTCAACCTTACACGGGAAAAGACCCAAATACAACAAAACCTATATACAAAATATATACACACACACACACACACACACACACACATACATACAAATATGTGATAACATCCATAATATTATAACATACATTATTGTCCATTATAGTATCTATTATATAACCATCAAAAATATTTACCTCATCGTTTATCTTTCTTTCTGTTTTTCTGTAAACCATATTTCACTTAATTCCACTCCTCTAACCTCAATATCTGTCATTTAACCATTTATAGAACAGTTCCCATGTTATGAAATAGTCCGAATCTTCTTTTCCTTTAATGTCTAGGTTAACCTATCCATCTCTGCACATTCCAGAATTTTTGGGATTATAATATAGTCTGCAAGAGTTTCTGGGTTTCTCCAACGTTGTGCACATGCGATCCTAGCTGCTGTTAGGAAGTGTAGAACCAAATATGTGTCATCCTTATTATAATTTCTACCTCCCCGCTGGTGGTGGGTTGTCCAATTTTTTTACTACCAGTTCGGGCACACTGACATGTGCGCACTCGATGTTTCTGCCCATGCATAGAACCTTGTGAGCATGCACAGAAGTGTACATTTGGGTGGGTGGAGCATCCTGCTGACACTACTACTGGTTCGTTTGATCTGGACTGAACCGGGAGTAACCAGGAGTGAAATCCATCAGGTTCTGACAGGTTCTGGAGAACCAGTAGTGGGGATTTTGAGTAGTTTGGAGAACCAGCAAATGCCACCTCTGGCTGGCCCCAGAGTGGGGTGGGAATGGAGAGTTTGCAGTATCCTTCCCCTGCCACGCCCACCAAGCCATGCCTACCAAGCCACCGAAGCCACGCCCACAGAACCGGTAGTAAAAAAAAATGAATTTCACCACTGGGAGCCATCAACCTCTGCTCCCTTCCCTTCTAACATTGAAGATGTTACCAAATTGGGTAGTAAAATATCTGCAAGAAAACAAGCAAACTCCGAGAGCACCAAGGACAGAGTTGGTATTCATCCAGTTTGCACTGGTTCGCACGAAGTCACCTCATTTCCACCCTGTTACAAATATTCTCCTTTATTGGGGCACACGTTTGTAATGCACACGTGGAAGACTGCATTTATTTTGTATTTATTTGTATTCATTTATTTATTTTGTCATGTTCCTGTAGTGTATATCGGAGGTGGTGACCCTTTGAGAGCTGCGTGCAATGACATTTCATTTTAATGTATGCCAGTCATTGTACATTCAAAATGACAATAGAGTTATTATTCTCAGTCTAAGGCTGGTTGTACACTTCCACCAAACCATTTGGTGGGCCTATATTTAGCAATCAATCATAATAAATTTCAAAAACAGGCAGACATCATCAGGGATATGTCATTTCCCCCCTTCTTTGAGAAACAGAAAGAGAACAGGCAGCGTTTGTTGTTTCAATCTGTATGATTAAGTTTGGGTTGAATCTGCATCTTGACCAGCCATGCTGGATGGTGAAGAAATACTTTCCAATAAAATGCTGTCCGTTTGGTTTCATCTTTGATAGCTGATGCATTATTAATAGTATTTTACCTTGCTGCGTACAGGGCAAAAAAAATATCACTTTCACTCAGCTCAAACAGCATCTTTCAAGGCAGATAAAAATGACACTTGGGTAGCTCTGAAACAGACTGCAGCTGAGGAGCTGGGATAGAATTCAGGAGCAGCACAAATGTAATTTAAGATTTCAGAAAAAGCAGAATTCATGTTTACATTAGTCTTCTGAAACTTGCCACTCAAAAATGAGAGATACATTTTTTCTTGCCTTCTTTCGCCAGTGGAAGTCACCCCACCCGCCCATAAATAAATATCACTGCAGTGAGTATAAGTGAAAAGGCTTTCAATTTAAAACTGATATTTGGGGTGGAATTGGCTGGGGTGGGGTGGGGTGGATTGGGTTAGGATGGGATGGAAAGGGAAGGGATGGGATGGGATGTGTTGGGTTGGGTTGGGTTGGGATGGGATGGGATGGGATGGGATGGGATGGGTTGGGTTGGGTTGGGTTGGGTTGGGTTGGGTTGGGATGGGATGGGATGGGATGGGATGGGTTGGGATGGGATGGGATGGGAAGGGAAGGGAGGGGAGAGGAGAGGAAAAGAGAGAGGAGAGAAGAGATCCCAGATTTGATTAACATTTGCAGTAGGAAAAGCAGAGAGATGCTCTAGTATTGCCTTGGAGTTGCACACAGAGGCCTCTTCTTTTTTTATATAAAAAACATTTTATTGGTGGAGGAGGATGGGGTGGAGAGAAGGAAGGAATTTCAAAGTTAACCAAATTAAATACAACCCTGAACAAACTATTCATGTCCCAACATTAATTAAAACTGCAGAGGGAGGAAGGAGGGAAGGAAGGAAGGAAGTGTTCAATCTGCATTTCAAAATAAGTCAAATTAATTGTAATTGAAACAGACAATTTGTGTCCTGCATTAATTAAAATTGCTACTAGACTGAAACACAAATGTATTTGTCCTGCCTTTAAAAAGGATATTGGCATCAACAAACTCCAGATCAAAACTCTTTCTTAAACTGATTCTAAACAACATTTACACATCTTGGCCTGTATTGTGCCAAGAGTTCAAGCCACTTACAGTCACCGAACTACCCAAATGATTGTTTCTGTTATTTCCATTGTCCTTTTAATTGGGAATTGGGAAATTATTCAAGAGGTCTAGAATTTCTTTGACCTTGATTTTCAGCCTAAGATGCCAAGACCTAGAGAATAGGTGGGGATTTGAGTAACGACACAAGTGACGGAGTTTTGGAGTCCAAGCAGATATCTGGTAACCAGGTTTTTCTTGAGAGCTGTGACCATTAGAGGAGAGAGCTGTAACCTCCCTTAGTTGGGCTTTTGGTGACTGGCTGCTGTGTCTCTTTTGTAGTGGTTGTGTTTTGGTCTGTGACTGTAAATAAAGTATTATTATTATTAACAGCTAATGGACACACAGATTGTCAAACTAGGGAATAGGATAGATGGAGGTGAAAGGGTTAAAAGAGATTAACGCACAGAATGGAATGGAATGGAATATAATTCTTTATTGGCCAAGTCTGATTGGATACACAAGGAGTAAGCTGTCAGTGTACATACAAGCAACAAGTCATTATAAAGTACATTCATCATAGCTTGCCATATACTGTAGTAGGTAGGAATATTCCTACCTACTACAGTATATGGCAAAGATCTTCTGATTGGAAATTAAGGATCCCATACAAAACAAGCAAAGAAACAAAATCTGGAAAGATTTTCACAGTAGCATAACAGGTCAGGAAGTCTTTATGATTAGTGATATAATTGGCCAGATATTTACATAGGATTTGGCATTTTCATCCACCAATTGCGTCCTTCCCAAGGACCTGGGATTTTGGCAGATGTGATTGTTTCATGGTGTTACAGGTATACAGGTCCCAAAAGCACCAAAGGTGCTTTCTCTGGAGGCAACTGGACTTTCCAGTTTTTTCCCTTTGATGACCTTTCCCTTCTCATCCAAGAAGCTTCTTCAGCTCTAACAGGACTGTGGGGAATTGAAGGTTTTATATTATAGTATTGTTTCAGGATTAAGTTGTTCCAAGTGGAGCAACTTTTTGCAATTGACTGATGGTGATTTTGTCAATCCCGACGGTGTTATAAGAGAAGCTTTTCTCTTAAAAATGTTAAAAAATGTTCTCTTAGAAGAGAAACATTTCTGTTCATCCTCCACAACTGCTTTATAAAAGTCTGATTTTATAAACTACAGGAAAATTATACTTCTCTAAATATATACATTTCTGCATGCACAATATTGACTTTTGCAGCAACTTACACAGTGCATGTTTTGATATAATATTTCAACTAATACAAATATCCAAGTGCCTACTTTGCCATTAATATATGTATTTCTGTATACATCATCTTCTTCTTTGTAAGTGTGAATTGCAAAATTTGGGGAAATGCAAATATTAAAGCTTTGAGTTGGGAAATACAAATTAGGTCAGTTAGCTTTAGCATATGGACATAAAACCAATTTCTTCTATATTCCAGAAATCGAATCAAGCCTAATGTAGTTATCTGGGCAGCTACAATTTCAAAAGTTTATGAAGTCCTGGCAATGTTAGAAAATGACTACTCATATGGATCGAGCCATCATTAGGGGTCACGTAGATTGAAACAATCTTGGTTTTAAAAGTAAGGCTTTACATTGGATTCCTGTGGCCATCGAGGAGAAGTGCAACAAAGATGATTAGGGGACTGGAGACTAAAACATATGAAGAACGGTTGCAGGAACTGGGTATGCCTAGTTTAATAAATATTTTTTTCCCAATATCTTTGAGGCTGATACAAAGAAGAGGGAGTCAAGCTATTCTCCAAAGCATCTGAGGGTAGAATAAGAAGCAATGGGTGGAAACTAATCAAGGAGAGAAGCAACTTAGAACTGAGGAGAAATTTCCTGACAGTTAGAACAATTAATCAGTGGAACAACTTGCCTCCAGAAGTTGTGAATGACCCAACACTGGAAGTCTTTAAGAAGATGTTGGATAGCCATCTGTCTGAAAGGGTATAGGGTTTCCTGCCTAGGCAGGGGGTTGGACTAGAAGACCTCCAAGGTCCCTTCCCACTCTGCTATTATATTGTAAGTAATTTACCCAATAATTTGCTACATAGCGACATCTTAGGGATTTCCCTGATGTATCCCTCAGGATGGCCCTCAATCTTTGTTTTTCTGCTTTCCAGTGTCTTCCCTTCTCCTCACACAAAGTAACACCCAAAGCAGAGATGTAAGGTTTTGTTAATGGATTAAACATGATCAGGTCAATGACAATTTGACATGGCCAACTTCAGTGGTGGTATTCAGCTGGTTCAGACCAGTTCGGGTGAACTGGTAGTGTTGACCACCCCTGCCCACCCATCCTGGCGCTATGCCACCTATATGTCACATTTTCGAAGCCGCATGAATGCATGCAATTTGTGTGCATGACCAAAGGGCATGTGCGGAAGGCCTGCACACTCATGAAGCAGGTGTGTGTGCGCTCACAGTTTTGGTGTAAGGTGAATCGGGGGTAAAATCATGTGAAACTCACCTCTGGCCAACTTACTGCAGTCAACTTGTTGCAGCGCAACTCACCACAGCCAACTCATCATGGGACAAGAGGTGCACTCATATCAAAGAAATGGTGGAATAGAATAATTAAAGAATGGATGCAAAAGGAGGGACAAAATGAAACGTAAAGGATAAAAAATTAAAATATATCTTACAATGTAGTTTAAATAATTAAATTGAATTATTGCATTGCCCTGTTGTGAGTTGGCCATGGTGACTTGTCCCATTTTGATCATAATCAAACACTGAATTGATGTAGTGATCACATGAATATGTGCATAGGATTTTGCAAGTGCAACTTTAAAACACAAGGTCTTTTAGAAATCTGTATTTGTCTCTATAAATACACAAAGAAGTCCAAGATTACTGTTGTTGATGTCAAGCAATCAAGGCAGGTTATTGGGATGATGGGTTTGGTCATAATGCATATTTTGTGCAGATCAAATTCTCCTGGAATGATGGCTTATGCACAAGTCAACATCTGCCAGAGTGCTAATGAACAGTGACTCCTAACCCTATTCACCAGTTATTTTTCAAAGAAACAGGAATGTCTCATTTTATCATTGACATTATTTTTGTTAAGAGCAGCTCAAAGATGGATCCCACAACACTGTACGGACTGCTATAGGGAAAACGTGTGATTTAGCATCACTGTAAAATTAACATATTTTGTTAGATCTCAGAGAATTACACATTCATGCATGCTATTATTATTTATAAACATTTGCAGTGATAATTCGCTGGACAGTGATATGGGCACATGTCTTCCATGCTATAATTAGGATTTTAAAAAACTGCTTGCTCTTTTTGTGTCTTTCAGTGTATGTTTATTGGTCTGTTTTTGAAAAAAATCAGTATTAAAAAAAACCCAAACTCATAGGATAAAGTTAGGACAGAAAACATGGGGGGTGGGGAGATAAAGAGAGGAAGTAGCTTATGTACTAGAAACTGACTTCCGAAACCAGAATGCTAAAAGGATCAAAGGAGTTTCCTTAAATATATATATATTCCTCATAAAAAGAATCAAAACATGACTTGAATGATAAAGCCTTTCACCCATAATGGATTCAAAAATAAATGTGGACGCTGAGCTTGTCAATCAGAAAGGTTGGCAGTTCGGTGGTTTGAATCCCGAGTGCCGCATAACGGAGTGAGCTCCCGTTACTTGTCCCAGGTTCAGCCAACTTAGCAGTTCGAAAGCAGGTAAAAAATGCAAGTAGAAAAATAGGAGCCATCTTTGGTGGGAAAGGACAGCGTTCTGTGTGCCTTTGGTATTTAGTCATGCCAGCCACATAACTATGGAGACGTCTTCGGAAAGCGCTGGCTCTTCGGCTTTGAAACGGAGATGAGCACCGCCCCCTAGAGTCAGGAACGACTAGCACATTTTGTGAGGGGGAACCAGGATTCTTCTAGCTTTATGGGAGAATCCACCTTTGTTCAGTGCTGAATAAATGTGCTATCAAGAGTGAAAATCTGGACTCTGCCTCTCTGTTTGTGCTGATCCACACCTACTCTCCTGGTTGATACAACAACTGTCAAAATCTATTTATTTGTCATCAATTGCATTAATTTGAAATACAGTGATGTTGATCATGATGATTCATAGCTCTGAACTGATACCTTCCAGGTTGCAAACTATTGGGCTAGGCCATGTTCCGAAATATAAACCTATAGTTTATTATGGATAACTTTAGAATAACAGAACAGAATAACAGAGTTGGAAGGAAACTTGGAGGTCTTCTAGTCCAACCCCCTGCTTAGGCAGGAAACCTTACACCACTTCAGACAAATGGCTATCCAACATCATCTTAAAGACTTCCAGTGTTAGAACATTTACAACTTCTGGAGACAAGTTGTTCCACTGATTAATTATCCTAACTGTTGGGGAATTTCTCCTTAGTTCTAAGTTGCTTCTCTCCTTGATTAGTTTCCACCCATTGCTTCTTGTTCTACCCTCAGGTGCTTTGGAGAATAGTTTGATTCCCTCTTCTTTGTGGCAACCACTGAGATATTGGAAGACTGCTATCATGTCTCTCCTAATCCATCTTTTCATTAAACTAGACATACCCAGTTCCTGCAACCGTTCTTCTTATGTTTTATCCTCCAGTCCCCTCATCATCTTGGCTGCTCTTCTCTGCACTCTTAACTACCATTTGGATACCTGTATATTAGAGGGAGTGGCATAAAATTTCATGGCAGCCTGTTAAACAAAGGAACATTAAGAAAGGCGGATAAGGAAAAGCTTCCTTCTTGATTTCCAATATAAGAAGATGAGCTCACAAGGGTTATAAATTTAGCTCCAAGGTCAAGACCACAAACTCTTGACTTTTATCTAATCAACAGTTTGCTTTTGACTTCAAAAAGAAATGCAAGTACCACTTCCTTCCCCTCCCCCCAATCTATAAGACCCTCACCTGGATTGTAAGCCTCCACATATTTTACCCAAATAGTTGTGCATGACTACATTTCTGTCCACACTGCCTTCCTTAATGGTTCTTTGTAGTTACATTATTTATGTAGACTAAAATTTGAAAAGTGCTTTTTCTGCCATCAGCTCATTGATTTCCCTTTCTCTTCCACTTTATTCATCTTACAAATGTATCCCAGATATTTTAGAAAAGATTTGTCTTCTTAGTAGGCTTTGTACATCCCCCTCCCCTACAAATCTGTGCACGATTCCCCTGGAAATTATTTATTTTTTCAAAAACGCAAATGTCTTATGTTGGGATGAAAGATATATTGCTTATCTATCTGTACTGCAGTAACGGCCATAAATAAAAATAAATAAATATTTTTTCCCGATATCTCACAGGCTGATACAAAGAAGAGGGAGTCAAGCTATTCTCCAAAGCACCTGAGGGCAGGGCAAGAAGCAATGGGTGGGAACTAATTAAGGAGAGAAGCAACCCAGAACTAAGGAGAAATTTCCTGATAGTGAGAACAATGAATCAGTGGAAGAACTTGCCTCCAGAAGTTGTGAATGTCCCAACACTGGAAGTTTTTAAGAAGAGATTGGATAACCATTTGGCTGAAGTATGTAGGGTTTCTTGCATAAGCAGGAGGTTGGATTAGAAGACCTCCAAGGTCCCTTCCAACTCTAGTATTCCATTCTATTCAACCTAGAAATAAGTAGAAACTTTCTGACAGTGAGAACGATCAACCAATGGAACAAAAGTTGCCTTCAGAAGTTGTGGGAGCTTCATCATTGGAAGCTTTCAAGAAGAGACTGGACTCCCATCTGTCAGAAATGGTGTAGAGTCTCCTGTTTGATTAGGGGGTTGGACTAGATGACCTACAAAGCCCCTCCCAACTCTGTTAATGTGTTAATAAATGAAGGTTTTTCCTGTCCAGTTGTGTCCGACTCTAGGGGGCGCTGCTCATCTCTGTTTCTTGGCTGAGGGACCCAGTGTTGTGTAAACACCCTTTCTGTGATCAAGTGGCCAACATGACGATATGCCAGAGCACTGTTATCTTCCCACCAAAGTGATACCTTTTCATCTACTTGCATTTCCATGGTTCCAATTGCTAGATGGGCAGGAGTAAGAGTAAGGAACTGGAGCTCACCTGTTGCACAGAGATTGGGTCTCAAACCTGGGCTGTCAGCTTTCCAGTTGACAAGCTCAGTGTATCTATTTTCTGACCTAGGCTTCCCCAAAAAGCACGAAGCAGATTTCTGGTCCAAACAAAAATCCCTTTAATTAAGCAAATGTGAATTCCTCTCAGTCACATTCAGTAAAAGCTGGTAAACAGTCTTTCAAAGGAATATTTATGACCACAGACCTTATCTAGCTCGGAAAGCTGCCATGTAAATATTTTCCAAATGAGGTGCTGTACAAGGAAAGACTTGGAACAGAGTCTCTGAGATTCACGGACAGATCTTCACACTCTTGAAATGAATTTAACAATCAAACGAACAAATTGTTTCCTGCAAAAGCCCACTCCCCTTTTGCTCCTCTTTTATTTCCTATGGGAGGGGCCATTCACCGTCCACCTGTGACTTTACTCTCAAGTCTACCATGATTTCTGAGTTGTTCTTTTCTTCTGGCAGCTTTGCGCATGCACACACTGGGAACAGGCTCCAGCTGTTCCTCTGCCTCACTGCTGTCTAGCTCCATAGGCACCTGATCACTGCCAGACGGTCTCGGACCCGTCTCTGCCTCTGATGCAGAGCCCTCGTCCGAGCCCTCCCCAGACACCAGGGCTGGCCCAGGTTCCTCCCCAACCTCTTCACTGTCCGACTCTGCTGCCAGCTCTGCTGCCAGGCCACAACAATTTACAGTAATAGCTGTAAGTAAGTATTTTAAAATAAGTTTAAATGGTACTATTATTATAAGAGCAGTGAAGAGTTTCTAACTGTGCATTTTGATTATATAATGTATGTGGGTTTTTTATTTATTTTTATTGAAGTTGGAGATGGCATGATTATATATATATATATATATATATATATATATATATATATATATATATATATATATATATATATATATATATATATATATATATATATATATATATATATATGACTGTTCAATCAAACCAGTGAATAAAAAAAATATCAATGTTAAAGAAAAGTGAACACATCTTTCACTTAAGAATGAATGCTGATAAAAGACCAACATATTTTTGAACATCAATGTAACTTTTGTTGAATGCTTAAACTGCTATGGAATCAGGCTGAAATAAAAACTATGCTGACAGTTCAGTATAGTCCAAAAATAAGTTAACTAGAATATTGTTATATTAATGCAGGGAATAAAATGGAATGCATATTTCCTGCATTAATGTAACAATATTCTACTTATCCTTAATTATCTGTAATTATTATCCTTTATATGCTTAATTATCTTTAATATCTTTAATTATTCTTAGAGATCTATTTTAGGGCCTGTAAATAAATCTGATTATTGCTCAGATATTTTGCTTTTATGTGATGCTTCCATAATTCATGTGTTTTTTTTAATTGTACATTGCTGCAATACATATCATTTTCTATGCAGCTTTCATATATATATATATATATATATATATATATATATATATATATATATATATATATATATATATATATATATATATATATATATATATATATATATATATATATATATAATTTATCTTTACCTTTATTTATTTATCAGTACAAATACAACACTATATATATATATATATATATATGTGTGTGTGTGTGTGTGTGTGTGTGTTGTATTTGTAATTGTAAAAAGGCAACATTAAAAATAAAAATATGGTTTTCTGCCTGCATGGTCTTCTGTGATAAGCCGAAAGACAGAAAGAGGGAGTAGTGACCTTCCTCCCATATTTAGGCATACCAGGGGTTGTAACACAAATACATACATACATACATACATACATACATACATACATACATACATACATATTGAGTAGAATGAATATGTATGTATGTATGTATGTATGTATGTATGTATGCATGCATGCATGTATGTGTATTCATTCTACTCAACTTTACCCAATGCATAACTTTATGATTGAATTTAACACATTTTAACACAATATACCCCAGCAAAGTCTCATCATTATGAAATGCTAATTTTCATCAAATTCTCCAGCTAAGAATCAAGTACACATCCTGAATTTGTTAATATTTCCAGGTGGTTCTAGATTGGGTGGGGGGGGGAGGTTGTCACCTTTCAACAGGAAAGTATTAGATTGTCACCAGTAAGACTGAAAAATTAAAGTGAAGTTTGTGGTGTCTGGAATTTCTTTCTATATAGGATCCACAGTTGTGCATCAGGTCAGGTCACCAATGATAGGATTTTCTTACTTGCCTAAAATTACACAGCTATGTCGGTTCAATGACCTCAGGATACATATGCAATCATTCCGACATCATGGGCACTTGTAGCAGACCATTTTGTCTGGTTATGTTTATATAGCTGCCAGAAAGAAAATCCCCATGGAGGCGCAGTGGTTAGAATGCAGTAATACAAGCTGCTGACTGCCAGGAATTCGATCCTGACTGACTCAAGGTTGACTCAACCTTCCATCCTTCCGAGATCAGTAAAAAGGGGACCCAGATTGTTAAGGGGCATATGCTGGCTCTGTAAACTGCTTAGGAAGGGCTGTAAAGCACTACAAAGTGGTATATAAGTGCTGTTGCTATTTAACTCAGATTTCAGACAAATTTAATGTACATTTGAATAAACAGTCTTGGTAAAGGATTCAAATTAATGCCCTAACAATGCAATTTGCCCATGGAGATAAACCACATTTATACACCACTGTGTTATAAAGCGCTGTGAAGTGGTATATAAGTCTAAAGTGCTATTCTATTCTATTCTATTGCCATGGTGGTGCAGTAGTTAGAAGGCATTATTGCAGGCTGGCTCTGCCGACTGCCAGGAGTTCGATCCTCACTAGTTCAAGGTTGACTCAGCCTTCCATCCTTCCGAGGTCAGTAAAATGAGGACCCAGATTGTTGAGGGGAATATGCTGACTCTATAAACTGCTTAGAGAGGGCTATAAAACACTGTGAAGTGGAATATAAGTCTACATTCTATTCTATTCCATTCCATCCCATCCCATTCCATTCTATTGCCATGGTGGCACAGTGGTTAGAATGCAGTATTGCAGGCTGACTCTGCCGACTGCCAGGAGTTCGATCCTCACTAGTTCAAGGTTGACTCAGCCTTCCATCCTTCTGAGTTTAGTAAAATGAGGGCCCAGATTGTTAGGGGACAAATAGGCTGACTCTGTAAACTGCTTAGAGAGAGATATAAAGCACTGTGAAGCAACATATAAGACTAATTGCTATTGCTATTTTATATTGCAAAGAAGGCATCAGACGAGCTACATACTGTAGATATGCAGATAGTATAATGAAAAATATGATCCAAGGGAAAACAGTTACGAACAACTCTGGTTGCTATGAAAAGTAAAGAACAGAAGTCCTGTGGCTGGAGAGGGATGAAAAAATACGGTTGGGTATGCTACTCAAGCAAGCAAGTCAATCAATATTTTACCAATCAGTGGGGAGCCTCATCTGATTTTCAGGTGTATGACAGCATGACAGGATGAAAGTGACAGAATAGTTAAGAATGCCTTCCAACATTGTCTGTGCGTTCACAAGCTTAGCACAGATATCTTTAGTGAGATGGCTTTTATACATTGGATGCACATTGATTTTTCCTTAAGCAGGGACCGTCTAACTCAAAAAAAATTGCTTTCTTTTTCTGGATGGACCAAATATAAAGAAAGTGTTATCCTATGAAGCATCATTGCAGTCCCTTGGACTGCAAGGCGATCCAACTGGTCAGTCCAAGAGGAGATCAACCCTGACTGCTCTTTAGAAGGCCAGATCTTGAAGAGGAAACTCAAATACTTTGGCCACCTAAGGAGAAGGAAGAAGGACTCACTGGGGAAGAGCCTCATGCTGGGTAAGATGGAGGGCAAAAGAAGAAGGGGACGGTAGAGAATGAGGGGGCTGGATGGAGTCACTGAAGCAGTAGGCGTGAGCTTAAATGGACTCCAGAGGATGGTAGAAGACAGGAAGGCTTGGAGTAACATTGTCCATGGGGTCACAATGGGTCGGACACAACTTTGCAACTAACAACAACAATGTTGTTGTTGTTGTTGTTATTGTTGTTGTTGTTATTTTTGTTGTAGTAGTAGTAGTACAGTTGGGAAGTAGGTTCTCTGATCTAACTCTGACCTACATGATTTTAAGTGCATTTAAATTCTGTTTTCTGGGATTCTTTTATGTTTTTCTTTCTTTAAGTAAGAGACAGCAAACTTTCTTGCAGCAACATTTGCTTGAGGGAGAGAGGAAGAGAGGGAGACGGAGAGATAATGAGAGAGAGAGAATAAAGATAGAGACAGAAACCCGCTTGAGAGAGAAACAGAAATAGAGAATAAGAGTCAACATTCTTATCTTCAAAGATATTTGATGAAAAGAGTACTTAAATCAAAGGGATTTCATTAGCCCCCTTGATAAAAAGTATGACAGTGTGCTTCCAGAAACAGTTGAGGGACCCGTGACAGTTTTAGAGCTGACACCATTTGCCTAGTATCCCTCTTAAAGTCTTAAAGTGACTTCTGCTTGGATTATGCCCGTAAATCTCCAATGGGAACATCTTCGCAACAAATAGCATTGTGGTTCCTAGGATATCTGGTCAGGATATCTTGCACACCGTTTGTGTGACTAGTTGAAGCAGGGAAATGACATTGTGGCCGAATGTTATATCTTGAATGTGATCTTTTCATCTGCCAACTGTGGACATATAGGGTGATAGATTTCTAAGTCTTATCTAAGATGATGGAATACAAATATACACATACTAGCATGCTTCGTGCTGAAACTATGTGATCGGGCTATGCAGGACAAATTTGGTTCACAAGCTGTTGCCTCAGTGGTGGTCGGTGATTGAAACACGTAAGGGAATATCGCTCCCACTGCCTTGAGTACGAAAGCAGTTCCATAGAAGGAAGGCATTTTGGTGAGGTACTGATGTTTAGTACTGTAAGCAGCCTCAGACCGGCCCTGAGTGAAGGAGTGGAATGTCTGCCAGTTTGAACTGAGGTAATGGAATGTGAGGCAACTGGCAGTTGGAACAGAGTTTTTTTTAGGTGGGGAGGAGGAGTAGAATATCTAACTCTTTAGCATCAGAGTGTGTTAATATAAGGCAACTGGCAGTTGGAACAGAGTTCATTTCATGTGGGGAGGGGGAGTAGAACTCTTTAGCATCACAGCTTGTTAATTACTGTATAAGACATACGAATGATCTGATGGTCATTTCAAAAAATACTTCCTTAGCAAGCACCTTAGCAAGTGAAGAGGAACATACATACCAGATTTCAAGTTTGTAGGCTTTATGGTTCTGGAGATTTTGTGATGAGTGTGTGGTAGTTGGCTTTTATATATATAGATTAATGTACAAAGTATGAATACTACTTTATAAAACCTTAATAAGACCACACCTGGAGCACTGCATCCAATTTAGGTCGCCATATTATAAAACAGAGGTGGAGATTTTGGAAAGAGTGCAACAAAGAACAATAAAGATGCTTAGGGGTTGGAAGCTAACACATGAAAAATTACTGCAGGAATTGGGATTGTGTTGTCTAATGAAACGAAGGGCTAGGAGTGACATGACAGCAGTGAGAGCCTTCCATAAAGAAGACAAGATCAAATTATTCTCCAAAGCACCTGAAGGCAGGACAATGAAGCAATGGATGGAAACTAATTAAAGAGAGAAGCAACCTGGAATTAAGGAGAAACTTTCTAACAGTGAGAACAATTAATCAGTGGAATAACTTGCCTCCAGAAGTTGTGGGTTCCCCTTCACTGGAGGCTTTTAAGAAGAGATTGAACAACCTTTTGTCTGAAATGGTATAGGGTCTCCTGCTTGAGCAGGGAGCTGGATTGGAAGACCTCCAAGGTCCCTTCCAACTCTGTTATCCTGTTACACAAGTTGTTACATATCGCACGGCAAATCCTATTTGTTCCAAGAAATTAGAGAAGGAGGCTGGATACACAAAGAGACAAACAGACACACACACACACACACAGAGAGAGAGAGAGAGAGAGAGAGAGAGGGACGACAGCAACAGACAGACAGACAGACAGACAGACAGACAGACAGACAGACAGACAGAAAGGAAGGAAGAGACAGAGAGACCGACAGACAGAGAGAGTTTGGTGCAAAACATTAAAAAATCTTGAATAATTATCAGAGACATGGCTAGTAGCATATACATACTAATTATTTTTTATGAAATAAATAAGTTCATGAATATTGTGTATCACCTTAAATAATTCCATATTAATATTTTGCACCTAACCATAATTTATTGATTGGATGCTACTGAATAACATTAACAAAGTGACTTCTGGCATCCTGTTATTTGTGAGAAGGTCTCCGTAGATAATGAGGCACAAAATCCTGGATGTGCAAGTATTACTATAATATCGGGTTTATTATAGTTTATGAATCACATTGAGAGATAGTGACCTTAGCAGGGTACTTCCTGTGTGGTTCTGAATCATTATATTGGCAGAAGTCCTATGTGCCTGGCAAATCTTAAGGTTTTAGGTACATAATTCTTAATTATAAAAGAAAAATTATCAGTGGCTTAACACTCTGCTGGGAAATTAAGTCTTGCAGAGGAGAATCCCAATAGTAAAAGTCTGTTTTGCACAAATTAAATTGACTTGTGCTGCCCAAACAGACTATCTGGTTTTATGAAAAGCTGTGGTTGTTAATTGCAAAGCTTTGCATCTTTATACAGACCTGCCAAATCCTCGTGCACAGGAACTCACTTGGTTTATCCAGCTCCATGAATGTGTGCTTCTTAGGAGTAAACACCAAAGGCACACAGAAGGCTGTTACCTTCCCACCAAAGGTGGCTCCTATTTTTCTACTTGCACTTTTACGTGCTTTCGAACTGCTAGGTTGGCAGAAGCCGGGACAAGGAATGGGAGCTCACTCCATTAATCAGCGCTAGGGATTTGAACTGCCGAAATACCGATCTTACTGATCGAGAAACTCAGCATCTTAGCAATGGAGTCACCACGTCCCACAACCAGCCATAAGGTATCACATTAATGATTCTTTAATTGTAGGTGATCAATTTTGGCCTGGTATAAGACCATTTAAATTGTTCTCAGCTCTCTATTAACACTTTATCAAGATTTTGGGGACAGGATTCCAATGACTTAAATAAAAAGTTCAATTTACTGTATTTTTCGGAGTATAAGACACCCTCCCCCACCCTAAAAGTGGGTGAAAATTTTGTTGTGTCTTATAGATCAAACACGGCCTCATTTTTGGCTTCCCAAACCCTCCTCATGTCATGTTTTCACCCTCCCCACCCCCCAGAAGAACCCCACAGAGCTCCGCATGTCCCGTTTTTGCCAAAAAAAAAAAAAAAACATCCCCATTTTTGGCCTCCTGAACCAGAGGTGGGATTCAGCAGGTTCTGACCAGTTCTAGAGAACCAGTAGCAGAAACTTTGAGTAGTTCGGAGAACTGGCAAACACCACCTCTGACTGGCCCCACCCCCATCTATTCTCTGCCTCCCGAGTCCCAGCTGATCGGGAGGAAATGCGGATATTGCAGTATCCTTCCCCTGCCATGCCCACCAAGCCATACCACGCGCACCAAGCCTCGCCCACAGAACTGATTTTTTTTTAATCCCCCCACTGTCCCGAACCCTCCACATGTCACGTTTTCACCCTCCCCAGCCCCCACTCTGCAGGCTAAAAATGGGCACAATTTTGATGAAAATGGGAAAAAATGGACCTGTTTTTGGCCTCCAAAATGCTTCTGGAGGCTGGGGAGTGTGAAAACGGGATGTTTTTTTTCCCCTTGTTTTCCTCCTCTAAATTTGGGTGCATCTTATAGTCCGAAATATACAGTACTTCATTGAAGAAATGCAAAACAATTTTCCATGACATTATATCCCAAGAACAGAAATGCTAGCCCAAAAAGTCATTCCACTAGTCCAGTAGAGCGGCTTGCCTCCAGAAGTTGTGGGTGGCTCCAACATTGGAGGGTTTTAAGAAGAAATTGGACATCCATTTGTCCGGAATAGAATAAGACCTCCTACTTGAAAAAGGGGTTGACTAGAAGACCCTCAAGGTCCCTTCCAACTCTGTTATTCTGTATTTTTTTTCTTGAATTTAGGGGCAGGGGGAGTTTACTCACACCATTGTCCTGTTCATATGACTTATGAGGCTTATGCATGAGCAGAATAACTTGGGGGGGGGGGGGAATTAAGGTCAACCAAAACGTTCACACACATTTTAAAATCTCTCACTTGTTCCCGGATCTCAACACATCTCTCCAGCCCCGAAGCTAAGTGTGAAGCAAATGAACAATAAACAGAAAACTACCAGTTGTGAAAGCCTGAGGAGTTGTTGAAGTGTCAAGAAGAACATTAACCATGAAGTAGATAATTAACAAGGTAGAAGATCTGAAGAGGTTGAATTATCATCAGATCACGTGGTCCAAGAAACTCAACATAGAACAACCAGCCTGAGTTCTCCTGAAAGCTGTATCTTGCCAGTGAGGAATAATCCTTTCAAATCATTCACTTTCTGACTTAGAATCCAGAAATATAATTATAAATTATTATTGTTATTTTATTAATTGTAATATACAGTAACTTGATATTTATTAATACAGTATAATAAGAAACTTTCTATAGATAGATACTGTAGATGAGATAGATAGATCATTAGACAGACAGACAGACAGACAGACAGACAGACAGACAGATAGACAGATGATAGTTAGGTAGGTAGGTAGATGATAGATAGATGATGGATGGATGGATGGATAGGCAGGCAGGCAGGCAGGCAGATTTAGATAGATAGATAGATAGATAGATAGATAGATAGATAGATAGATAGATAGATAGATAGATAGATAGATAGATAGATAGATAGATAGATAGAAAGATAGATAGACAGACAGACAGACAGATAGATATAGATATAGATATACTGTACATATAGATATAGATATAGATAGATAGATAAATAGATAGTTAGATAGTTAGATAGTTAGATAGTTAGATAGTTAGATAGGTAGGTAGGTAGGTAGGTAGGTAGGTAGCTAGCTAGCTAGCTATAGCTATAGCTATAGCTATAGATGCTATAGATAGATGTAGATATAGATATAGATAGATAGATAGATAGATAGATAGATAGATAGATAGATAGATAGATAGATAGATAGATAGATAGATAGATATAAGGGGAGACTGACAGACAGAGGCAGAGAGAGGGGGGGGGACAAGAGGTGAGAAGCACTTTTAAAATCTTGGAAGAGTCCATAATGCATAAATGATGAACTCAGAGATGTTCCCCTCCAGATCCAGGCCCAATAGAATGTTGTTGCTGAAAGACAATACAGCATAGTTCTATTTCTTATTTGCCTCTCTTCTTTTTAATAGCAAACAAATCAGGTCCCTTGCGCTTCCCTGGAGTTCACATCAGGTAAATTATTTTGCCAAAAAGCATCTACACTTGATACATGCATCCTGATATTCATATCTGAGATACAGGAAATGTTCAGTTGCTGACACATGTCCTGAAAAAAATATATGGAGAATTTATTTTATCAGAAATTATCCATGAGCTTTCTTTCTTTCTTTCAAATGTTTCATTACCCAACTAGGTAACATCATCTGTGCTAGTAAGGAGTGGGGTCTGCTCTCAATTTATATTCTAATGGCTTGCCCTGTTGGCAGGAATGGCCTTAGAGATTCTTTGGTTGAACTGTTTACTGTTGGCTTCATTGGCAGTTTCTAGATTGGGGTATTCCTTACTTGATTGTTGGTCTGATGCTAACCTTGGAGTTCATCTATGCTGATTTGGGTGCTGATTGCTGGTGCTGAAGTCTTTTTGCTCTCTTTTTGGCTGGCTGATTGTCTCTTTCGCATAGTCTATAGATGTTGTTGAGTCAAATCAGGGGTGAAATTCAGCAGGTTCTGACAAGCTCTGGAGAACCGGTAGTGGAAATTGTGAGTAGTTCGGAGAACTGGCAAATACCACCTCTGGCTGGCCCCAGAGTGAGGAGGGAATGGAGATTTGAATTCCATTAAGCAAGCTTCCTTCCAATTCATCTCTTTCCTCATAGGATTGGTTTGCCCAGTTTCAAAATATTTGCAGTCTCCGTATGCAGAAACAGAGGTGAGAGTCACAGTATCAAAGCTAGCTGAATTTTTAAAAAGGGTTATTATTGTTATTTTTCTGCAAGCATTTTGACAAGCTAAGAGCACAGAAGGTGTGAGTTAGTCGGAGAGAGCATTGCACTTTGCAAAACTGTCATGAGTTTTGCCACTTTAGAAATCCATTAATAGTTGTACGGCATGTGCTACAAGTTTGGGGGAAGAGCAGAATGATGATGAAAAAGAGAAAAGGCAATAGACATATTAAGGGGTGAAAACTAAAAGTCAGAGTGGAACAAAATAGACCAACAGAGGCAAATCAAGCTTAGAGAGATTCAATCAATCAATTTATTACAGCGATCGACCAATGATTCATATAACTCCATCAACAGAATGTATAAAATACTGTAGATGGATAATTAAATACTGAAAAAAGAAGATAAAAACAGATGCACAAGAGGGATAAATGGGGTAACCCTTGAGATAATAAAATATGAAAATAAATATGATACAATATCGGTGACAAAATGCTGATAAACGATAATGTTCAAAACTAAATTCAGGGCCTAATAAAATGTTAACATGTTAA
Organism: Natrix helvetica; assembly: GCF_964273705.1. Lineage (NCBI taxonomy): Eukaryota > Metazoa > Chordata > Lepidosauria > Squamata > Natricidae > Natrix > Natrix helvetica. The sequence continues at coordinate 4,153,308 of NC_138549.1, read as the reverse complement.
ACAATTGTGTAAACCTCTTGTCAAATTTTATGAAAAGCAATTGAGTTTACAAAGGATCAATAAAAGTTGGTTGGTTAATACAAGGAAATGGAGTAGAAAATGTTTAAGTTAAGAAAGTCCATCTCAGTTTAAGGGTATAATGAAGGCACTGATAAAAAGATAAGAAGCACATTTGTGACTTTGGATCTGGCAGGCTTAAATCTGAATCTGGTGATCTACTCACAATTTCATTGAGGGAAAGTTTTACCTGCTATTTCTGTACTGAAATGTTAGATTCCCCACTGTCTTCTACAAAACATTATTTTGTAAACTCACTGATGGTCCAGAGATGAAACAACATCTGGAAAGGATCTTGACCTCCATCTTCTGTTCATTCTAAACTTTGGAATTCCTTAAAAGGGGTTTGGGAAAATATTGAACTATTCATACGGTCCAGGGCTCCAAAATCAGAAGTAGAAACTTTTTTCATACAGTTTGCAAAACCAAGATGGAATGCCAAGGAGTAAGAAGGTTTTCAGAGTGTCCTGAGGCTTCTTTTGAGTTTCTTTAGGTGGTGATTTTCCATCTGCCTCACTATTGCAATTGTTGGAAGAAATTGGGGTTTTAATCCTGTCTTAAATGAATTACCAAATCTGCATTTCTAAAAGCTGCCTCCTCAGTTTCTGCTTGAAGGCAGGGAGACTTGGGGGCTGCTTCGTGCCTCTAAAAAAACATTTGTCATTTAGGGAAATATAATATTCTTTTTAATATTTCTCAAAATATTTCATTCTTCTAGGAGGTAGGGCATAATGTAATTTTTGTTACACAGTTTTGCTGAAGCAAAAGAACAAAATAACAGAGTTGGAAGGGACCTTGAAGGTCTTCTAGTCCAACTCTCTGCTAAAGCAGGAGACCCTATACTATTCTGGACAAATGGCTGTCCAATCTCTTCTTAAAAACTTTCAGTACTGAAGCACTCAAAACTTCTGGAGGCAAGTTGTTCCACTGATCAATTGTTAGGAAATATCTCCTTAGTTCTAGGTTCTTTCTCTCCTGGATTAATTTCCATCCATTGCTTTTTTCCTTTGGCCTTCAGATACTTTGGCGAGGCTCCCTGTTTGCTGAAGTTTCCAGATTTAAAACATACCACACACTGGTGGCATTTTTCTCTGAGATAAATTGAAACAAAGAAAGTGGTGGTTAAGACTGTGGTTAAGACACTGAGCTTGTCAATCAGAAAGGTCAGCAGATTGACGGTTTGAATCCCTAGCGCCACATAATGGAGAGAGCTTCTGTTACTTGTCCCAGTTTCTGCCAACCTAGCAATTTGAAAGTATGTAAAAATGCAAGTAGAAAAATAGGAACCACCTTTGGTGGGAAGGTAACAGCGTCTGAGTGGTTTCGGCGTTGAGTCATGCCGGCCACATGACCATGGAGACGTCTTCGGACAGCGCTGGCTCTTCAACTTTGAAACAGAGATGAGTACCACTCCCTAGAGTCTGGAATGACTGGCACATATGTGCAAGGGGAACCTTTACCTTTCAGGTGAGGGCTAAACAAGCAAAGATAAAAAGAATCCCTACATATCACTTAGCTGCCTTTAATAGGGTTAATGCAAGAACCATCTGTTTTGCCAACTGAATTTCATCAAAGTTCTATTTTATTTTGATATTTTCTCATTCCCCACAAAATCTTTCCAAAGAGTAGAGAAATAGGAAAGTCTACACCACTTCAGACAAATGGTTATCCAACATCTTCTTGAAAACTTCCAGTGTTGGAGCATTCACAACTTCTGGAGATTTGAGAAACTGCCACAGAGAAGAGGGAGTCAACATATGCAGAACTGTTGCAGGAACTGGGTAGGTCTAGTTTGATGAAAAGAAGGACTTGGGGAGACATGATAGCAGTATTCCAATATCTCAGGGGTTGCCACAAAGAAGAGGGTCAAGCTATTCTCCAAAGCACCTGAGTGTAGAACAAGAAGCAATGGGTGGAAACTGATCAAGGAGATAAGCAACTTAGAACTGAAGAGAAATTTCCTGACTGTGAGAACAATTAACCAGTGGAACAACTTGCCTCCAGAACTTGTGAATGCCCCAACACTGGAAGTCTTTAAGAAGATGTTGGATAGCCTTTTGTCTGAAATGGTGTAGGGTTTCCTGCCTAGGCAGGGGGTTGGACTAGAAGACCTCCAAGGTTCTTTCCAACTCTGCTATTGTATTGTAATTGCTTAGCACAAAAATGAAGCTATCAAATATTTCTATAAGAGCCAACGGCAGTAGATGCCTTATAAATTTGTTAATTGTGAATTAATGCCTTTGCAGATGAGGATTAGATGCCTACATTTTTACATATGATATAGTTCTCTTTTTTGTTGCCTAATGGCAAATTAATTTAAGCTCATTTCCATTTGGCTCTTGTCTATTAACAATGATGCATATGCCCCATGAAGCTGTAGTTCCCCACTATTGGTGAAATGCACAAGTGAGACTATTCTTATATTCAGTTAATCAGGACTTCCCTTGCAATAAAAAAAAGTTAATTTCATTTGAGTCATTTATAATTTAAGGAATTAAAACAAATTATTTCCAATTGACCAACAAACACCAATTATTACTTTCTATAATTAACAGCTTAGCAATTACTCCGGGCAGCAGTTAAGCTATACGAGGAACAAATTAGCAAGGTATTTAAAATTTTGTCAAGGCTGGGTCATTAACTAATATTTAAGAAAAGGGACAAGGGTGAACTTGTTTGGCTCCACCAACAGCTGCATATTTATCATCCAGGAATGATGGAAAATAAAAACATGGATGGAAAACCTATGGAGCCAATCTGCACTGCAGAATAAATTTTGAACCTATGCTAAATTTAGTATAGAAGACATTGTTTTGTGCAGAAGGAAGGAACAGATACTCTACAAGATCACTAAACTGTTATCAGCCACACTTTCACAGTAAATCTGCAAAGTTTAGGCACTTGTCATGGTAATTGAAGGACTTCCTGACAGAGGTGATATTCAGCAGGTTCTGACCAGATTTGGAGAACTGATAGCAGAAACTTTGAGTAATTCAGGGAACTGGTTAATACCACTTTTGACTGGCCTTGCCCCCATCTATTCTCTGCCTCCCGAGTCCCAACTGATCGGGAGAGAATGGGGATTTTGCAGTATCCTTCCCCTACCACACCCACCCAGCCATGCCATGTGATGCCCACAAAGCCACACCAAAAGAACCGGTAGTAAAAAAAAATTGAATCCCATCACTGCTTCCTGATATACTATGGATGCCACACTTGATCCTTGGGATACTATTGCATTGTTCTATTAGTTATGATGGTTACCATTTTAATGTTTAAGCATTGTTTGCATTTGTAAGCCACTTTGAGATTCAGAGGAGAGAGAAGGAGAGAGGAAAAGCAGGAGGGAGGGAGGGGAAGAGGAAATAGGGAGGTAGAGAGGAAGGAAGGGAGGGAGGATTTACAGTATTGTAAACAGTGGCCTAAATTATCAAGTTATGGCAGAGATTCATTCATTCTTATGAGTGATGTGCGGTGAGGTTTATGACTGGTGAGGCACTGACATAGTGGTAGGTTTCAAATATTTTAGACTTGTGGACTTCAACTCCCAGACCACGTTGCTTGTATCTTTAAAATTTATATTGTTTTATTTGTTTCCTAGTATAATTGGATTATTAGTAACCTATGACTACTATTAAATGTTGTATCTTATGATTCTTGATGAATGTATTTTATTTTATTTTTCTTTATGTACACTGAGAGTATATGCACCAAAGACAAATTCCTTGTGTGTCCAACCACACTTGGCCAATAAAGAATTCTATTCTATTCTATTCTATTCTGCATTCTATTCTATTCTATTCTTAATTCTACTCTATTATTCTATTCTATTCTATTCTATTCTATTCTACTCTACTCTATTCTACTCTATTCTATTCTCATTTTTAGACAAATTCTAAAGTACAACCAAGGAAGTTCTCTTATTAAGAATGTATCAATACAACAAGCTGGTTACTAGATAAATATAGACTTGGTTTGAAATGTGCACCTAGGCTAATTAAAGATAGTTAATTATAGAGAAATAAAAGGAAACATTCAGTCAATATTTGTGGCTACAAGTGGATAAGTAATCTTTGTATGAACCACATATGCTGCATTGTTTTTCAGTGGTGTATAAAGTATTGTGAAGAGAGCTGAACAGAATAAACAAATGAAAACAAATGCTTCAGAGTTTTCACATGCCATCTGATTATTCTGGCAATTATGTACATTGATCACATGAGCATATGCTGTAAAATATTGGGGAGCCTAATTTAACTAGCTTCCATGAAACCAGAAAATACTTTTTTAAGACAATTAAAAGTTTTAAAAGAGGAAAGCATACCTTTCCTTCATTATGTAGAAATTATTATTTTTATTCTCCCAATATTCTACTTCCTACATTCCACAACCCTTCAGATTGCATGAAGAAGTAACACTTCAGAATTACCTACCTATTAATCACATTTTCACATCACTAATCACAAGAGACATGATGGCTCAGTGGCTAAGATACAGAGTTTGTCGATCAGAAAGGTCGGCAGTTCGGTGGTTGGAATCCCTAGTGCCACGTAATGGCATGTGCTCCGGTGACTTGTCCCAGTTTCTGCCAACCTAGCAGTTCGAAAGCAGGTAAAAATGCAAGTAGAAAAATAGGAACCACCTTTGGTGGGAAGGGAAAAGCACTCTGTGTGTCTTCGGCATTGAGACAATGTTGGCTCTTCAGCTTTTGAAACGGAGCACCACCCCCTAGAGTCGGGAACGACTAGCACATATGTGCAAGGGGAAGCTTTATCTTTACCTTTACTCAGGGGTGTCCAACTCCCAGAGTTGAAGTCCACAAGTCTTAAAGTTCCCAAGTTTGGACACCCCTGCCTTTACTAATCACATTTGCTAATAATAATAATAAATAAATAAATAAATAAATAATAATAATAATAATAATAATAATAATAATGAAGCCAGTGCACCACAGGAAGCCAGTGCAGCTCGCGCAGGAGAGGTGTCACATGGGAGTACTTAGTACTCCCCATAATCACCCGCGCGGCCGCATTCTGGACCAACTGCAGTCTCCGAGTGCATTTCAAGGGAAGCCCCATGTAGAGAGCGTTACAGTAGTCCAGACGAGACGTCACCAGCGCATGGGTGACTGTGCGTAGGGCGTCCCGGTCCAATAGGGGGCACAATTGGCGCACCAGGCGAACCTGGTGGAACGCCCCCCTGGCCACGGCTGTCACATGTTCATCCATGGACAGCCTGGCATCCAGGAGGATGGCCAAATTGCGCGCCCGGTCCACGGGGGTGAGTTGAATGCCCCCAATGGCCAGCGATGGAATTATCTGGTTGAACCAGGGAGCCGGAACCCACAGCCACTCCGTCTTGGAAGGGTTGAGCCTGAGTCGGTTGTCATCCATCCAGACCCGTACGGCTTCCACACACCGGGACATCACTTCGACGGCCTCGTTGGGGTGGTTCGGGGTGGAAATGTACAGCTGAGTATCATCAGCGTACAGATGATATCCCACCCCGAAACCACGGATGATCTCACCCAGCGGCTTCATGTATGTGTTGAACAGGAGTGGCGAGAGGACCGACCCCTGTGGCACCCCACAAGTAAGGTAGCTTAGGGTCGACCTCTGCTCCCCTGCCAACACACGTTGCGTCCGGCCGGAGAGGTAGGAGCCGAACCACCGCAAAACGGTGCCCCGGACCCCCAACCCCTCCAGTCGGTGCAACAGGATACCATGGTCGATGGTATCAAAAGCCGCCGAGAGGTCTAATAGGACCAGGATAGAGGAACAACCCCTATCTCTGGCCCTCCAGAGATCATCTACCAACGCGACCAAGGCTGTCTCTGTGCTGTGCCCAGGGCGAAAGCCGGACTGGCACGGGTCTAGATAATCATTCTCCTCCAGATGTTGTGGAAACTGAGAAGCCACCACACTCTCTACAACCTTCGCCAAAAAGGGAAGGTTGGAGACAGGACGATAATTGGCCAGCTCCGTAGGGTCCAGGGAAGGCTTCTTGAGCAAGGGTCTCACCACTGCCTCTTTCAAGGCGGCCGGGAGAGACCCCTCACCCAACGAAGCGTTCACTAGGCCCAGGAGCCAGTCGCGTGTAACCTCCCAGGATGCCAGTACAAGCCAGGAGGGACACGGGTCCAGCAAACATGTGGTAGGTCGCAGTCGTCCACACAATCTGTCCAAATCCTCGATGACAACCAAGTCAAACTCCTCCCAAAAAGGTTTCTCAAGACTCGCCACTGGCGTCTCGACTGGGCCACTGAAGGGGACCCAATCCTTCCGGATTTGAGCGACTTTATCCTGCAGATATTTCCCAAACTCCTCTGCCCTACCCTGTAAAGGGGCCTCCCGCGGCCTCTGAAACAGAAGGGAGCGGGACACCCGAAACAGGGCGGCAGGGCGGTTCTCTGCGGATGCAATGAGAGCGGCACAATATTGACGTTTGGCCGTTCTCAATGCCACTAGGTACGTCCTTAAATGGGCTCGTACCTGAGCTCGGTCAAATTCGGATCGGGAGGATCTCCAACGACTCTCTAGGCATCTCTTGCGGCGCTTCATCACCCTTAGCTCCTCGGTGAACCAAGGAGCCAGGGTGAATCGTTGCCGCCGGAGAGGCCGCAAAGGCGCCACGCGGTTCAAGGCCCCGGTAGTCGCATTATTCCACAGGGCCACCAGATCCTCTACCTGAGGGCGGGTCAGGGCTGCAGGAGGTGGCCCAAGCTCCGTCTGGAACCTGTCTGGTTCCATCAAGCGCCTGGGGCGGAACCATCTAGTGTTTTCCGGTTCCGCCTCCCCGCAGCGAGGGGTAGCACCAGGGAAGTCAAGTCGGAGGAGTTAGTGATCTGACCATGACAGAGGAGTGATGGTTAAATTCACTCCTCCCAGATCACTCAACCACTGGCGAGAGACAAAAACAAGGTCCAAGGTGTGACCTCCCTCGTGTGTCGGGCCCTGAATCATTTGAGTCAGGTCCATGGCTATCATGGAAGCCATGAACTCCCGAACCCCCTCTGATGCTTCTCCCACCGACGGCAGGTTAAAATCCCCCATCACTAAAAGTTTGGGGGTCTCAACCGCCACCAATGAGATCAGCTCGAGGAGCTCAGGCAGGGTCGCTGATGTATGGCGGGGAGCCAGGTATACTATCAGCAGGCCCAACTGCCTCCCAGGGCCCCATTTCACAACAAGGGATTCACATCCGGACGTCTGTGGCACAGTGGACTCCCTTGGCTCCAAGTCCTCCCGGATAATCACTGCTACCCCACCGCCCCTTCCCTGGGCCCGGGGCTGGTGAAATGCTTGGTAACCTGGTGGGCACATTTCCACGAGGGGTAACCCTCCCTCGTTGCCCAACCAGGTTTCCGTTATTCCCGTCTCCCCCTCCAAAATTAGATCATGAATGAGGGGGGCCTTGTTGACAACGGACCTCGCATTGCATAACAACAGCCTCAGGCCCTGGGCCTGCAGATCCTGACCACCTAGAATGCGGGGGTTGGTACAAGCGACCGGGTGTAACCAGCACCCACGGTCTCCCAACCGACTACGAGTTGTTAATCTGTCCTCGTATCTGCCCCTCCCTACGACTGTTGGAATCAAGGAGCCCTGTATAGGAATGATATCCTCTCCCCCCTCCTCCTCTCTGCTCCTTCTGCTCAAGACCCCACCTGGTGACCTGGCTCTGTCATCGCTCCTGATCTGACCCACCCACCCCCCAACCCCTAAACCCCTAAAAGAATTTAAAAAACATTTAACTAAAAACCCCCTAAGTGTCCGCTTCCTCCAGATTCTGGGTGGTATGCAATAAGGTAAGTAGAAACCAAAGATAAATACAAGTCACACACACACACACACACACACACACACACACACACACGTGTGTGTACATGAAGGAACGCTCATCACACAATCAAATGAAGCCAAAGGTTCATTGAACAAGAAAGTTGCTCATAATTTTATCCCTAGAAGAATCTTTACAGAGATTCAAAAATATAATTCAGTAGTCCAGAGTCCTAACTTCATGAGCTAACATGCATCTCATGGTTGAACTGAGTTATAAAAACTGGGGAGGAGGGGGGAGGAGAGAGAATGAGACTGAGTGATTTTAATTGCCAAAAAAAACCCAAAACACTTTGTGATTTCAATGCGAAAGTTGGCACCCAAGCAAAAACCGGCATCATTGGCAACTTTGGACTTGAACAGTAGACCATCAATTGACTCAAGCTATCCAAAAACCATTTCTCCTCCTCCTCCTCCTCCTCCTCCTCCTCCTCCTCCTCCTCCTCCTCCCCCCTCTTCTTTCTCTTCCTCTTTCTTCATCGTCATTAGCAGCAGCACCAACCTCCTTGTCATCTTTGTCACAAGGATGTTAAATGTAGGACAGACTTTGGGGGCATGGGAGGGGGGAGGGGAAGTGGCCATGCAAGAAAAGAAAAAGTAGAAAGCAGAATAATATAGGAAGGGATGATGATAGTTCAATATGAAAAAAGAAAGCAATATGAACTCCCAACAGGACAAATAGAGAGTATAAACAAAGAGTAAAAAATGTGAATAAGGACTGGCATAGGCTGAAAATCCTGTAATTATATTATTGAACACCATAGAAGTGAAATGATATACAGTAAAAGATTCATGAAAAAGGATCTTGATCTAACAATAAAGTGAAGGAAGTGTGTGTAATGCATCAAAGGGGATAAATATATATATGGATAAAAACAGATATTGCGCATGGAGTATAAATCGTTGCAAAGAATATTCAAAGTTAAGATTAAAAAAGGGAGAAAAACAATACATATCAAACTGATGAAAATAAAATTTTGTTTTTGAAGTGGATATAAAGTGCCAAAGTGCCTATGGAGGAATGTGCAGGATTTAATATAATATGATAAATACATATTTTGGGGTGAAACAGAGGTGATGGATTGCTGAAAGAAGCATTTGAGAGATTTATGTGGGAATGACAGTACTATGTCAGAGAAGATAATTGGAATTCAAACCGTAAACCAAGGAAACACATCATGAAAAAGTAAATCATACTTAACATTGAAATTAGATAGGGTTCTACATATAGATGATAGAACAAGAAAATTGTTAAAATATGGTTGGCGTTGGCTTATGGGATAGCGGTGTGAGTTGTGACTTTGTACAAAGGCTGCATCAGAAGATTGCAGTGAGCCATGGTGGCGCAGTGGTTATAATACAATTTTGACTGAAGTGATGTAGGGTTTCCTGCCTAGGCAGGGGGGTGGACTAGAAGACCTCCAGGGTCCCTTCCAACTCTGTTATGCTATTCTGTTCTAATGCAGTATTGCAGGCTAACTCTGCCAACTGCCAGCAGTTCGATTTTGACCAGCTCAAGGTTGACTTAGCCTTCCGTCCTTCTGAGGTGGGTAAAATGAGGACCCAGATTTTGGGGGGCAATATGCTGACTCTGTAAACTGCTTAGAGAGGACTGTAAAGGACTATGAAGCGATATATAAGTCTAAGTGCTGTTGCTATTGCGGTTGAAAGAATCGTATTCTTGTTCCCCTATTGAGCACAGCAATGGCATGGAAGCTCAGGAGTAGCTCAGAACAAAAGCAAAAGCCTTGCAAAAGTCCTAGGTAGTGTCTGATCTGTTATGAAAAATGATTGTTTGCAATGTGTGAACTGCTATAATGGGCCTGCCTTTGAAAACACTGGGGAAATGTAGCAAGTTCAGTGGTGGGTTGCCAATTTTCTTACTATTGGTTTGGGCGCACTCCCGCGCACGCACGATGCTTCTGCACATGCACAAGAGAAGGGGGTCAATTTATTTTCCAAAGGACCAGAAGGCAAGACAAGAAACAATGAATGAAAACTACTCAAGGAGAGAAGCAATCTGGAATTAAGGACAAACTTCCTAACAATGAGGACAATTCACAAGTGGGCCAAGGTACTGAGGAAAGGTTGTAAGGTGTTATCTGCAAGCTGATGCAAAGTAATATAGGGCTGATGCTATGAGTCTGATTCATTGCAGCTATGGTAAGAGCATCTAAGACTCTGATGGGAGGTCCACACAAGTCTATATATATAGGTGCCTATTAGAGGGGGTTTCTCTTTCTCTCATTGTGTATTTCATTGTCTCTCCTTGTGTTTGTAGCTGGTAAGTTATTTATACCTGCATGTGTAGGTCTGTATATTTTTTTGTATATAAACCACTGTTAATTGTCTTCTTTGTGTGCTGTGTTTTTGCTCCTGGGTTTATCTCATAATACTAGTCACACTGCCAAAACTCTGACAAGGAGTCAAGGAGAGAAGCAACGTGGAATTAAGGAGAAACTTCCTAACAGTGAGGACAAGTCACCAGTGGAACAGCTTTGCCTTCAGAAGCTGTGGGTGCTTCATCACTGGAGGTTTTTAAGAAGAGACTGGACAGCTATTTGTCTGAAATGGTATAGGGTCTCCTGCTTGAGCAGAGAGTTGGACTAGAAGACCTCCAAAGTACCTTCCAGATCTATTCTGATTGATTGATTGTATGTTCAAGTTGACCTCACTCTGCTGTCCATCAAAGAGAACTTAAAATTTTATCCCAGGTGCTCAGTTAGAAGCAAATGTCCTTTGGGAATTTTTACTCAAGTGTAAATCCCTAGTTTATTTCTTACATAAAAGAAAGAGAGGCAATTTAGACCTGTTTCTATTTATATACCACCCCTGAATGAGTTGGGCAGCCTGTAAACGTGAGCTATAAGTAAGTAAAGTCACAAACAAGCAAACTGGAGGTTCATTTTATCTCATTGCTCCATTTCACAGGAGATATCCTTATCCGATGAGAATGTAGCTTCTGTTTACCTGACATTTCTAAATCTTTGTGGGTGACCATGCCAGCTTGTGACTTCGGTGAACTACAGTGTTACAACCACTTCTGTTGATCAACAAATGCTGAGACCTTTAGCCTTCTGCTCATCCTCTGAAGCTCTTAAAATTCTTGGGCTCTAGATGTTATAAGTATGGTAAAGGTTTAAGAAACCTTTAAGTAACAACTGCCAAGATAATTTGGGTGGGAGAAGTTGTTTGTTACCCCGTGACTTGTCAGAGTGCACACAGTTTGATTCTGTGACACAACCCTGGAGGAAATACAGCAAACAGAAGTTTGCATTTAAATAGTAGTTTTATCTACAAAGAATATATATGTACACATACTTTAGTCAGACCTCAAACAAACAGCAATTACAGCATGGAGGCACGCACGGAGAGTGAGATATGCCCCAATAGGGCCTCTTCTTATTACAGGCTCTTAAAGTGATGTCAGCCCAAAAACCTTGCTGACTCATTCCCAGCATCACATCATTGTAACAACTGGTCAGCTCTTAAATCATTACTTTGTCAAGGGGTAACAAACAACTTCTCCCATCCAAATCTATGTATATTTTTATTAGAATTTAAACTGGTGACAGCTTCAGCTCCCTTTTAGATGTGTAACCCTTATTAGTTATCTTGTCTGGATGACATCTGCTTGTAACAGTCAATTTAGAAAATTCATTTTGAATTCCTAATGTGTATTTGGGGGAAGAATGGTGTAGTTGTCTTATACAATCTGTTTGCTTGGTGATGTGGGCTTTCCATTTCAGTTTTTCAATGGAGCATTTGGTTATTTAATTAGACAAGCCTGGCTAAATGTAATTTCATTTCACAGTAATGAATTGTGGGTAGAGTATATGAGCACTGTGATTGGCATTCTAATATTTTCAACCAAAAAAATAAAGGCTTTTTTGTATTCAGTTGAAAAGAATAAAAAAAACCCTGGGGTTTTACTACATAGTGCCATGATAAAACAATCCCATTGTACAGATATCTTTGATAACCTTAGCTTCCAGATCAAACTAAGTTTTAGTGTTGTAGAAGTAATTATGAGCTTTAGCAAGCATGCCTTCTGGAAAATATGAGAAGCTTTCAGACTCTGAATACTTGATTCCCTATATCCCCTCTTCTTTGTAACTTTAATTTCATCACCCATTGAACAGAGCTGAATGTATTACGACCTGTAAAAAATTACAAAGGAGTTACAAATACAGTATGTTTATCAGTGAAGCTTTTGATGTTTGTTGCATCCTGCAGTCATATCCATATGGGACTAAGCTAATATGCATCCAACACTACGGGAAGTTTAGATTTGTTTCTATGTCACAATAAACCCAAGTGGGATTCGTGGAAACAGTTCAAAAATCTGTCAACCATGCTGGATGAGAAGCCCATCTAGTTTCGCTTCCAGAACCAAACTAGCCAGAAATTTCTAAGAACTGCGAGTGTAACTTTTCTTGATTGCTTTCCACCAGCATCTGTAATTTAGATATTCTTTGCAATGCCTCTTGATTTCTGTGATTCTTGTAAGAACAAGTAACAGTTGCTGATTTAAATAAGAGAGTGGAGCAATTGGAGGGTTCCTTTATGAGTGACAAATCGTGATACCCAAAGAGAAGCATCTCTGAGCAAGATGGCTTTGTGTATTCTTTTTTTTTTTTTAGCATAATGAGTTGGATTGTAAAAAAAAAAAGAAAATCAGAGAAGGCTGATTCCACATGTCTATCCATTTATGCATATCCATATTCAGTAGCAGCATTTGGATGTTGTTTATGATTATATGGAATCTAAGCAGGGTTGGGTCTGGTTGGTTAGTACTTAGACAAGAACCTAAGAGCTGCAAATTAGATGGAGAGGTAGCTACAAGCTAGCTCAAAAAGTGAGGGGAAAGCAATGGTAAATTCATCTGTATGTTGCCAGGAATCTCCTCAATATGTTCACACATTCTGATGATGACATCCCACTCTCGAGAGGGTCAGTAGATAAGGAAAAGATCCTACCTCCACCCCATTTATGTATTGGTCCCTTTTTATTTAGTTTCTTTGTTAATCTTAATGTTTGGGAAGAGAAGAGAAGAGATATTGGAATGAAGAAGAGAAGAGATATTGGAATGAAGACGAGAAGAGATATTGGAATGAAGAAGAGAAGAGAATCATAACTTTATTGTCACTTTGAATGTACACTAATTGGCATATATTAAAATGAAGCTCCTTTGCGTACAGCTCTCAAAAGCTCACCACTTCCATTATTCACTACATAAACATGACAAAATAAATAAACAAATACAAAATTATGTATATACCCACATATATTATTATATGACACAGAGAAACAAATGAGTCTTGTGAGTTTACCAGATGGATGGCATTTAGTTTTCAATGCCAAATGTTTCCATTTTTCTAGAGTTCTCGTTGTTTTATATGGTGTTTTTCTGATGTTGTGTGGGGAGGGGTGTGATGGTTCAGTGGTTAAAGACATTGAGCTTGTCAGCTGGAAAGCCAAGAGCCCAGGTTCAAGATCCAAGCACCATATGACAGGGTGAGCTCCCTTCCTTCCCTCAGCTCCTGCCCACCTGACAGTTTGAAAGCATGCAAATCCGAATAGATAAGAAGATACCTTAGCCTAAATCACCACTCAAAGGCCAATCATTTTTTTTCCTGGATGAAAAGGTAAAAGTCTTCAAGATCTTTTATTTTCTAATATGTATTTGACATGCATCTTAATATTTCCAACAGATCTGCTGAGGAATTCACTCATACCTGAGCAAACCATTAGAATGGCTGAAAGCTGTAGAAAAGAGATATTTTGGATGACTTCCAAAAATAAATATTGCAAGCAAGATACACCCTGGCAAAACCATTCATCACAGTGGCCAGTTTAAATGGGATGCTACAAGTACAGTATCATTAATAGCTATAGTAGGCCTTTACAAACATAATACTAAGCATCCCTGTCCAATTTTAATAACAACCATTTATTGCAAGGAAGATATTTTTTCTTTGCCTGAAATCAAAGCATTCTACAAGCTCACAGATCTCTGAGGATTAGCCAAGGCCACGCCTGTTCTTTTTGGAATTGGAAAACAGTCTGGTTTTTTTTGTTTTTTTGAAACTGGTTAAAATAAATGTACCCCATTCTTAATACTGCATTTGTTAAAACGGAGAGGGGAGCATAACTGATGCAGTTCCTGGGACATCTTTTTTAATTTATTTATTAGTTGATAACCGGCATTCTTTGTGGGTTTTTTTCCCCCTTGCTCTTGGCAATATCCTTTCTAATAATAATATTTTCATGTTTTTATGAGCGGCACATATAATCTGCCCTTTAATTACTGTTTCTGTTTCACTTGTCAGCTCCATTCCGGTAGAAGAATTCTGCCTGCTGTCAGCACGAAGCACGCCTTCCAAACAGGAATACGATTCTCAGTCCAGCAGGACTGTTGTTAATAAAGTGACAATATTACAGTGTCTTCCTGAACAGAAGCTAATTTGCTTTCAGATCAAGGCTTCCCCGAATTTTTCCACTCTTGCATTTATTCTCAAGTAGCAAATAACAGTAGCAAGATTTGAAAGTTGTGAATTAAACCACTGCTTGCATAGGCAAACTGGAAAGAGGTGAAGGGAATAGTCCCAGAGATACATTTGCTGTAAGGTTGTTGTCTCTTATCTGATTAATAATATTATTGTTGTGGTCCACCGGTAGCCTGCAGAGGTGGCAGCAGAGTCGGACAGAGAGGAGGTTGGTGAAGAACATGGGCCAGTCCTGGAGTCTGGGGAAGGCTCGGACAAGGGCTCTGTGTCAGAGGCAGAGAGGGGACCAGGGCCATCTGGTAGTTATGTGCTGCCTCGGGAACCTCCAGAGTCGAACATCAGTGAGGCAGAGGAACAGGTTTCCCCTGTTCGCAGTGAATCCATGCACGGAGCAGTGGAGAGCTAACAGAAGGAAAGAAAAATTAAGACTGAAGGGATGATTTGGGAGTAAGGCTTGGAGGTGATTGGCCCCTCCCATAGGACTTAAAGGCTGGACGCAACGTGTGTTGGCAGGGGAGCAGAGGTCGACCCTATGCCCCCTTACTTGTGGGGTGCCACAGGGGTCGGTCCTCTCGCCACTCCTGTTCAACACATACATGAAGCCGCTGGGTGAGATCATCCGTGGTTTCGGGGTGGGATATCATCTGTACGCTGATGATACTCAGCTGTACATTTCCACCCCGAACCACCCCAACGAGGCCGTCGAAGTGATGTCCCGGTGTGTGGAAGCCGTACGGATCTGGATGGATGACAAACGACTCAGGCTCAACCCTTCCAAGATGGAGTGGCTGTGGGTTCCGGCTCCCCGGTTCAACCAGATAATTCCATCTCTGGCCATTGGGGGCATTCAACTCGCCCCCGTGGAGCGGGCGCGCAATTTGGGCATCCTCCTTGATGCCAGGCTGTCCATGGATCAACATGTGACAGCCGTGGCCAGGGGGGCGTTCCACCAGGTTCGCCTGGTGCGCCAATTGCGCCCCCTATTGGACCGGGACGCCCTACGCACAGTCACCCATGCGCTGGTGACGTCTCGCCTGGACTACTGTAACACTCTCTACATGGGGCTTCCCTTGAAATGCACTCGGAGACTGCAGTTGGTCCAGAATGCGGCCGCGCGGGTGATTATGGGGAGTACCAAGTACTCCCATGTGACACCTCTCCTGCGCGAGCTGCACTGGCTTCCTGTGGTCTATCGAGTGCGTTTCAAGGTCTTGATTACGATCTTTCAAGCGCTCCATGGCTCAGGACCTAGTTACCTGCGGGATCATATTCTGCCCCATACATCCCTACGACCCATCCGCTCGCACAGAGAGGGACTTCTCCAAGTGCCGTCCACCAGACAGTGCCATGGGGCGGCGCCTAGGAGCAGAGCCTTCTCTGTGGCGGGCCCAGCCCTGTGGAATGACCTCCCCCCGGATATTAGGACCACTACTGACCTCCGCTCCTTCCGTGTCAAGCTCAAGACCCACCTTTTCCAAATAGCTGGCCTGGCTCAACCATAACTTCGTATCGCTCCTGATGGGTTTTTTAATTTAGTAATTTTATTTAAGGGAATTTTAAATTGTGTTTTTAATTGTCTTTCACTTATAAGTCAACCCTCCTCCATGCACATATGTATATGTCTCTGTTCTTTTTGTATATATGTTTGTCTTATGTGTATTTTTATTCGTTTTGATTGTACGCCGCCCCGAGTCCTTCGGGAGAGGGTTGCGGCTAATCAAATAATTATTATTATTATTATTATTATTATTATTATTATTATTATTATTATTATTATTATTATTATTATTATTATTATTATTATTATTATTATTAAAGGAGGAGCAAAGGCACATGAGCCTTTGTAGGAAGCAACTTGGTTCACATTGGTCAGTTTAACTTCTGAAGCTCCGTTTTGACTCTTTGCTCTGTGTGGCTTTTCCAAACTAATTGCCAACTAAATCTTTGGCAGCGTTTCAAGGAAGATAAAGGTGGGTGCTTATCAGCCTTATCCCGAAAGACTTTGGCAGCCTATTGTAAGACTCTATTCTTTGTGAGCCTGTGTATCTGGCCTCATCATGATAAAGTCAATAGCAAAAGCATTTAGAACTGTATACTGCTCCACAGTGCTTTACAATTCTTTCCGAGCAGTTTGCAGAGTCAGCATATTACCCCCAACAATCTGAGTCCTCATTTTACCAACTGAGTCAACCAGCTGAGTCACCGTTGAGCTGGTCAGGATGGACCTGCTGGAAGTGGGCAGAGTCAGCCTGCAATACTGCATTCTAACCACTGCACCACTATATCAATAGAATGGAATGGAAGAGGAGAGGAGAGGAGAGCAATTAGACGTATAACATTCCACAATGCTTTACTATCCTCTCTAAGCAGTTTACAGAGTCAGCCTATTGTCCCCCAACAATCTGGGTCCTCATTTTATCAACCTTAGAAGGTTGAGCCAACCTTGAGCTGGTCAGAATTGAACTCCTGGCTGTGAGCAGAGTCAACCTGCAATGCTGCATTCTAACCCCTGCGCCATCAGAGCTCCTGATGCAGTTGCAGAATCCCACTTCAATTTTTAACCCCTCGGTATGGTTTTGTTTCTTTCATGGCTTCCTGTCATATCACATCTCACCAGCCGGTCTCGTGAAATTGCTGCTGGCAGGGCTTGAGAGAGGGAGAGCAGGAGGTGGCAAAAATAGTTTGAAAATGACAAGACGCTAATGAAGACATAGAGGGGGGAAAATACGGAAGGTAATGTTTACAAATACTTGTCAAAAGACAAAATAAATCTCTAATGATCGATTTTGAATTATACCGCTAAGTGCACAATTGTTACATAACGATAGAATGTTTAGCTTGGCCCACAAACTAATGCAAAACAATTTTATAAAAGAATATCATTATTGATTTTACGATGAAAAATGCTTAATACATTGAGCAATTGATATAAGACGAAACCGTGTTAAATTGGAAATCCATTAGGGGCTGACAAAATGAATATTGCTGCCACTGACTTCTTAAATTACCGTTGGTGGGGACGGCCGATATTAGAATAAAGAAGAAAGATGCTGGAAGACTGTTTTTATTACGTAAACTAGACAGGGAGACCATTAAAATAATTCTAAAATGGGAGATGAAGATCCACAAAAATCCATACTCTGTTTCCCTGAAAATAAGACCTCCCCGGATAATAAGCCCAATTGAGCTTTTGAGTGCATGTGCTAAAATAAGCCCTCCCCCGAAAGTAAGCCCTCCCCAAAGATATTGCAACACAGCAGCAGCCGTGAGGTGACCACGCCTGCCGCCTCTTGCACCTCAAAAATAATAAGACCTCCCCAAAAATAAGGTCAAGTGTTTACTTTGGGGATCAGGGAAACATGGTAGCAGGGCCCACAGTGTTGTTTTACATTATTGGTGTGCTGTACAAGAAAGGTAGAACACACAATCCCATTTAGACAATCTTTATTTTGGTAAACATCCTTCAGATGTTTCCTTGACTGGTTTCAAGTGATGCCCTTATGCCAACCTAAGAAGGTCTTCAGAACCAAAGTATTTTTTTGTGTTGCTTTGTTCTCTAGGGGATTTTAAACAATGCACATGATGCACAACTGTTTTCACTCTATTATAATGTAAAATTGAAAGAATATTGCTCTCTCGATTGGATAACACTTATTCTGCAAAACAACCTCCGTGCATGCTGGTGGCGCAGTGGTTGGAATGCAGTATTGCAGACAAACTCTGTCCACCGTCTGGAGTTCGACCCTGACTGGCTCAAGGTTTATTCAGTCTTTCATGCTTCTGAGGTTGGTAAAATGAGGACCTAGTTTGCTGGGGGCAATATGCTGATCTTTGTAAACTACTCAGAGAATGTTGTGGGGCAGTAAATAAACCTAAGTGCTATTGCTATTGCTACTGCAGAGATCTGTTGCCCAAGAATTCTGCAAAGTGTAGTAAAAAGATTTTATTGTAAATCAAAAGCATTTTAATTCTTTCCTTTCACTTCCTATTTCTATAACAATTGAAACTGAAATATAAGAAAGAAGGAAGAAAGAAAGAAAGAAAGAAAGAAAGAAAGAGAGAGAAAGAAAGAGGAGAGAGAGAAAGAAAGAAAGAAAGAAAGAAAGAAAGAAAGAAAGAAAGAAAGAAAGAAAGAAAGAAAGAGAGAGAGGGAGAGAGAGAGAGAGAGAAAGACAGAAAAACAAACAAACAAACAGGGAGGAAGGCACGGGAGGGAGGGAGGGAAAGGAAAGGAATATATGTGTGTTTGTGTGTATGTTTCGTGTAAAGCTCAAGACCCACCTTTTTCAAGTTGCTGGCCTGGCTCAACTTTGATCCAACTATATCGCTCCTGACGGGTTTTTTATTTGGGGTATTTTAATTGCATTCAATTTATTTAGGGGTTTTTAAACATTGTGTTTTTACTTGTTTTTATCTATCAGTTCACCTCCTCCTTGTATATGTCGTATATATGTCTTGGTATATGTTTTGTTATATGTATGTTGATATATTTATTTCCTATGTTTTGTTGTACGCCGCCCCGAGTCCTTCGGGAGAGGGTGCGGCTAAGAAATAAATATTTATTATTATTATTATTAGTATGTATATGTATATGTATATGTATATTTGTCTGTTGGTTATCACTCACATATATTCTGTTTTAACACTGGAGATGTAATAATAGAAAGTCTCAGTTCCTTGTGCTCCGTCTTTTCTGCAGGCACATTTTTTTTGTGTGTGTGGTATGCAATACCAACGTTCATTGCATAACTTGGAATGCACTTAGAATTAACTCCTCTGATACATTAGTCCCACAGTTCCGGAAGTTTGTTAAGAGCTGCATTAGAATGCTAAATGTCAGCAAAAGGACCACTTTATAAAGCACTTGGGAGAAAATAGATCTAAAGGAACACGAAGAACAAAACAGGAAATGGGACATGGCTGAATGGAAGTAATTTTGAAAATTTTTCTCTTCAGACATGGATTCTTCTGACTTGGTATTGTGATGTTTTTGTTTATTCCACAGGCATTAGAGTAATGGGGGAAACAACTTGGGATGAATGCAGTTTGTTTAAATGGTAACAAAAAAGTGAATAAGGAAAGATGGGATAGATTTTGAATTTTGTTTATCATTCATTGTTTTATCATTCATCTCCAGTTGTTTTATCATTCATCTCCAGTTGTGTTAAATTGTTTAAAAAAAAACTCCAAACAGTGCCTGAAACTGGGGACTGGAGACTAAAACATACGAAGAACGGTTGCAGGAACTGGGTATGTCTAGTTTAATAGAAAGAAGGACCAGGGGAGACATGATAGCAGTCTTCCAATATTCCAAGGTTGCCCCAAAGAAGAGGGAGTCAAACTATTCTCCAAGGCACCTGAGGGTAGAACAAGAAGCAATGGGTGGAAACTAATCAAGGAGAGAAACAACTTAGAACTGAGGAGAAACTTTCTGACAGAACAATTAATCAGTGGAACAGCTTGCCTCCAGAAGTTGTGAATGCCCCAACACTGGAAGTCTTTAAGAAGATGTTGGATAGCCATTTGTCTGAAACAGTATAGGGTTTCCTGCCTAGGCAGGGGGTTGACTAGAAGACCTCCAAGGTCCCTTCCAACTCTGCTATTGTATTGTATTGTATTGTATTGTATTGTATTGTATTGTATTGTATTGTATTGATGCTTGATTAGAATTACAGAAAGGTCTTTTTTTACTTATGTTGCTTAACATCTATTACTAGAATCTATAGATCCTTTGCATCTTTCACTGTTAAGGTAGTCTCATTGCCATAGTGCACATGATGCATATTTCTTCCTCCAGTTTTAAAACTACACTCATCTTTTTCTAATGCAGCTCACCATAATGTATATTCAGTTATATAGGTTGAATAAATAAGTTGAGAGTACACCCCTTTGAGATGATAGAAATAAAAATATAAATAATATAAATAAATAGAAATGAAAGATACACACACTCTATCATCTATCTATCTATCTATCTATCTATCATCCATCTATCTATCTATCTATCTATCTATCTATCTATCTATCTATCTATCTATCAATCTATCTAGTGTTATGTCAAAGCACCTAGTATGCCCAAATATGGGAGGGAGCATACTGTTTCCCTTTTGCCTTTCAGCTCCACCCTAGGAGCCTTGCAGGCAGGAAACCATTTTTTTGTTGCATTTGTGCTGATAAATAAATAAAGGGAGACTAGTATAGATCTATTTCAAGCTATTTAACTCTCATCAGCTAGCCATACCCTTACTGGGATTCGAACCTATAACTGCCTAATATGTAAAAATAGGCCAGGTTCAAATCCCAGTGAGGGTATGGCTAGCTGATGAGAGCTAAATATCTTGAAATAGATCTATACTAGTCTTCCTTTATTTATTTATCAGCACAAATATTTTAAACCCAAACTTTGCTCTGTCCCATTTCCACTTCCAGTTTGAATCTGCATAGTTTTGAAACATTTCTCCCTAATGTGGTGCATTTCCATCTTTTCTTTAATATATGCTTGTCTCTGAGTGTCAGTTCCATCAACCTTCACAAAATGGAATGCAAAATTGGAAGAAAGGCCACTTTTGAATGCAAAATGCTCTCCCTACCTATCTGTGTAACTTTTTAATAACGGTTGCAAGTGAGTTTTAAGACACGCCGTTGCCTGAAGAAACCAACAATTGGCATCTACCCTCAAACTCATACACAAAAACACAAGCATTGTACATTGTACTCAAGGGCAGAAAACTGCTGTAGTGCCGGGAGCAGAAAGCTCCATAAACTTTCTCCCTCACTGGCAGTAAAAGTCAAATAATAATAAATCCAATATAACATCTCCAAAGAAATGTCTGAGGCTATCTTTGCAGTATTGCCAAGAAGTCAGGAAGGTTGGTCGGTTATAGAGTAAGTGGCCTGAAGAAAAGGGTGGTGAGATCTGACCCTTCATTAGTACAGATGCACCCATTCAACAGCCCCTGAGAGATGATATCATTTACTAATATGGAAGTGATCAAAAATGTGATAAAACCTTCATGTGTTCCTGGCCATTGATGGACTTTTCCTGCAACAATTCTGAAGGACCTTCACATGGGTTTGGTTCTAGGATGGTTGATCAACTATTAGAATAGCATGACCACAGGCAGCCCTTGAGATACGACCACAATTGGTGTTACTAAGTGAAACAATTGTTACGTGACTTTTGCCCCATTTTATGTCCTTTCTTGCCACAGTTGTTACATGAATCACTGCAGTTTTTAAGTTAAGAATGCGGTCGCTAAGCGAATCTAGCTTTCCCATTGATTGACTTGTCAGAAGGTAAAAAAACATTGATCACATGACCCCGGAACCCTGCAACAGTCATAAATATGAGTCCATTGCTAAGTGTCTGAATGTGAATCATGCGATCACGGGAATGCTGCAATGGTCACAAATGTGAAAACAGTCATAAGTCACTTGGTTTCAGTGCTGTTGCAACTTTGAATGGTCACTAAATGGTGAAATTAAAAAAAAACCCTACTGGTGGGCATGGCTAGGTGGTCATGTGACTGGGTGGGTGTGGTTTTGTGGTCATACAACCAGCTGGGCATGGCTAGGTGGTCATGTGACTGGGTGGGTGTGGCTCGGTTGTCATGTGACCAGCTAGGTGTGCCTGCACAACTGACTCACACACAATGCGAAAGCAGCTGGACTTCACACAAAATGGCCCCTGCAACAAGCAGGAAACTCACAGACAATGAGGCACAGCTGATTGTTGCAGAGCTGATTGTTGGAACTTTTAAAAACTTTTAAAACATTTTTTAGTACCAGTTCGGGTGAACGGTAGCAAACCAGCCCAAACCGGTAGGATTTCACCCTTGAAATGAACTGTTCAAGTCGGTAGTTCAAGTCGAGAACTACCTGTCCTGTCCTTCCAACCAAGTCTGCTCTAGCTTAGCCTTTTCAACCTCAATCAAATGGACAATTGCTTATTAACCAGGGCAAAACGTAAACACTTTGGGTTGAGCAGAACCCCTGGGGATTTCCAAGGTACATGTTGTTGTTTTTTTAAAAAAAAACGATACCTGCGTGGCTTACTCTCTGAGGTGCTTTATTTTTCCAATAACTATAACAACTCAGAACCAGAGAATTTTATTTTGGAAGGGTTAAGGTTTACGCACACATAGCCTGATTTATACCACCTGAGCTACAATTCCCCTGCATGATCTCTGAAGACCTTTTCAAAGGTGAAATGAACTGTAGCTACATCTTGAGTTCCAGCACAAATCAACATTTAAGCCAGTGAGAAGTCTTTTAAGCCATCCTATCGCCAAAGTATTTCTTTTCAATAGATAAAAGAGATCCCAAATCCTTCTTTACAATAGGTGCAGCTATGTAGATAATTGTAATAAGGACACTTCCTTGCTCTTTTTTTTTCAAAATGTTATAGTCGATGGTTAATAGCCTGTTAGGATAATGGGCCTGATAAATAGATATTTTCCTTCCTTCCCTCCCTCCCTCCCTCCTCCCCCTCCCCCCCTTCCCTCCTTCCCATCTCCTCCCTCCCTTCCTTTGAGCCCTCCTCTCTACTTACCTACAAGAGTTGAACCCAGAACCATGTCTCTGCTGATGCTATTTATATAATGATAGTTGTTATTATTTGAAGGAAGAGGAGGTGAAGGAGAAGGAGAAAAAGCAGGAGCTGAAGCAGAGGAGGAGGAGGGGGAGGAGGAGGAGGAGGAGGAGGAGGAGGAGGAGGAGAAGAAGAAGAAGAAGAAGAAGAAGAAGAAGAAGAAGAAGAAGAAGAAGAAGAAGAAGAAGAAGAAGAAGAAGAAGAAGAAGAAGAAGAAGAAGAAGAAGAAGAAGATTATTTCACAGTGTCTGATCCATACCTAAACGGTATGGAAATTTCTTATCCAAGATATCACAAAGTGTTGCCGTTTTCCCTGTTGTTTTACCCCATCTTTGAAATTCGTGTTTTATCCTCGGGTCACAATCCAGATGTCATTAGGAAGAGGATGAAAACCATTTCATCAATCCATCCTCCATTCCTTTCACAGTTCTATTTTCTTCTTAATCAGAGGGGAAAGGTTCTCCTCTATAGTACTCATTTTATGTCTGCTTTGTTCTAATCCTCTGCTTATTCTCACCTTCTCATCTACTTAAGGATTTACAAATTGGATTGTGCCTGAAGATAAGATTGGGACATCAAAGTGAAAATGACTGTAGACATGTATACTCACAGGTGCAAAACTTAATAAAGAGTCCCCATCAGGTAAGAGAAAACAAAGTGCAAAATGCAATTTCTGGCTTTTATAATTTATAATTTGAGAACCCATTTCCTTCAGATCTGAACATATTAAATCCTCTTTTCCTCTCCTTTAATATTAGAAGGTTTCTTCTGTCTGAAGGCTAATATCATCACTCCCAGAACATTGCAAAAGCATACCTGGAATTGACAAACCAATAAAACATGATTATTTCTCACCTGCTTCAGTAGCTGAGCAGCAATTCTATACAAGCAGTTTATCATTCAGCAGGTCCATCAGGATTGGAGCTGTGGTGTTCTGGGTAAGGAGTCTGATCTGGATCGGGTACCAAGTCTACCCTCAACCTGGGAGTTTCACTAGGAACCCACTTCACAGGAATTGTTATGGAGGTAAAGTGAAAAATGATCCCCAGCTGAGAGAATAACAGAGTTGGAAGTGACCTTGGAGGTCTTCTAGTCCAACTTCTGTTTGAACCTCCTCCAACACCATTTCAGGCAAATGGTTGTCCAATATATTCCTCCAATGTTGGAGCACCCACAACTTCTGGAGACAAGTTGTTCCACTGATTAATTGTTCTAACTTTCAGGAAAATTCTCCTTAGTTTTATTTTTAACAAAATATTTTTATTGAACAGTTTTTCAGGTTTTTTTTAACACAATTATCATCTTTGCAACATTTACACATAGGTATACCTCCATTTTACCATTTTTGTCCATACATGTGTGTATATTTATTTTATACATGATAGTGTATTAATATATTAATTTATCTACAATATCTCTTATGCCATACATATGTATTTCTACTTCCTTTATATATACGTGTATTAGTCTACTAATGTACTAATTTGTATACAATACATCTTATATCTATTTAGGTGTACATATATTTCTTTTATACATACAATCTCTTAGTGTACTATTTCATATATGCAATGCATCTTACATTCTCTATTTTCTATCATTTATGCAGTTTTGTAATTATTTTTGAATTTCTTAATATTTCTCCTTAGTTCTAGGTTGCTTCTCTCCTTGATGAGTTCCCCCCTTTTGCTTCTTCTCCTGCCCTCAGGTGCCTTGGAGAATAGCTTGACTCCCTCTTCTTTGTGGCAACCCCTGAGATATTGTAACACTGCGATCATGTCTCCCGTAGTCCTTCTTTTCATTAAACTAGACATGATGAATGTCTGCAACTGGAGTGCTGGGGTGGCCTAGAGGTGGAGCTCTCAACTCACAATCAGGAGGCTGTGAGTTCAATCCTAGGTAGAGGCAGATGAGGAAGCTCTGACTTAACAAATGATTTTAAGACAAAAGAGAATCTGGGTAGTGGATGTTGTAGTATTGCAAGACAGGCGAATAGGGGAGAAAGAACAGGAGAAGATAACAAAATGCAAATATCTGCAAATAGAAGTAGAATGATGGTTGCAAAAGAAAGCGAAGATTGCACCAACATGATGCCTTTGGTGCAAGGCAGCTGGAGCTCCACTTGGACACTATTAGCATTGACAAAATGTCAGTCAGTCAATTGCAAAAAGGAGGTTTATTTGGAACATTTAACATCCTGTGAAGATGTCTTTGATACTGTTAGGCAACAACATCTGCCTGTCACAGATCCTTGAATGCATCTTATCTTTTTAATTTTCTTTGCTATGTCTTAGAAATAGAGAAAGTGGGGAAGTGGTGTGGGGGGAAGAGAATAAAGAATTGGCAAATAAAGACCTAACAGCAAAAAAGGCACATATAAGAGCATAAATCTTTTAACAACCGGTGTTATTCATGTATCATGGAGTTAGAAGTTCAGAGAAACTTCAAAGCCAAGGGTGTAGAGGAATCTTCTTCATTCCTCAGGTGGCATCATGACAGCTGTCAGATATTTCTTTTGTTGTGTCAGTTGTTAACTACCCTGAGCTGAAAGCTTTCCTTTGGTTGAAGTGCTCTTGATCAATGGCTTTTATGTAAAGATTTCAGAAAGGCATGTCCATATCAAACACCACAAACTCCCCCATCTGCAAACACAATGTGTTTATTTTAATATAAGACACAGAGGATGGGTTCAGTCATAGGAACTAATACATTTAGCCTGAGAAAAAAGCTCACTTTTTCATGCCTGTTTTAACCTATTGATCCCTGCATTAGCTCCTTTGCTGTGGGTTCTTCCTTTATGCTTTCAAAGAACATGTAATGCAAGGCTGCAGAATCTTGTATAACTCCAGACACCGGACTTCTTTTTAATGTCATTAAACTTTAGGGAAGCTGAATTTCCAGTCCAACCACAATTAAAGATCTATCCCAGGGGTGGGCAACCTGCAGCTCTGGAGCCTCATGTGACTCTTTTATCCCTCTGCTTCCTGTCACCGGTTGGCTCCACAATTTTGAGAAGAGCTTCCGGTTGGCGGGGAAGGGAAAGCACAGCATGCCAGGAGAAAACTCTATGGTAAAGGTTTTTTTGGTGTGCTCCATAATTGATAGGGCTTTCAGTTAGG
Organism: Natrix helvetica; assembly: GCF_964273705.1. Taxonomy (NCBI): domain Eukaryota; kingdom Metazoa; phylum Chordata; class Lepidosauria; order Squamata; family Natricidae; genus Natrix; species Natrix helvetica. The sequence continues at coordinate 4,127,195 of NC_138549.1, read as the reverse complement.
ACAGGTAGAGAAAAAAGGATGCCACACTAGGAAGATGGTGGGGGAACCGGACTTCCGGTCAGCAGAGGGAAATGGACACCATGCTAGGAGGAGATTCTATGGTGGGGGAACCAGATTTCCAGCTGGCAGAGGAAAAATTACATCACACTAGGAGGAGACTCTATGGTGGGGGAACCGGACTTCCGGTTGGCTCCAGAACTGAACGGTGGGCTTCCGGTTAGGACCTTTGTGGCTGTTTGAGTGTTTAAGCTTGCCAACCCCCATCTATGCCATTCAAACCTAAAATATAGACAAAGGCCATGATTATTCACTAGACATTTGAACCAAATTATGTGGCAAAATATAGCAGGCTTCTTTGGCAGCATTTACCGAACAAAGCACACAGGCCTATTAGCTAATCTTACTCCCAGTTGCAAAACATTGCGATGTAGCTGGTTTCATGTAAATTGTTATAATCCTCCATGGGCTATTTCTTTGCTTCTGCTTATAGTGGAATTTTCAATTTTCTTTACTGAAATATAGACCAGCCTTCATGAACAGAAATCAGAGCTGTTAGCTGCAGTTCAGAATGTTGCATACTCAGATTGCATAGTGACTTCTCCTAGATGAGAAATATGGATGAGCAACAGCAGAAGGACATTCTTGACTAACAGAAGGCAGAATGCAATGCTTCAATAATATGCTTCAATAATATGTGAAGCAGGCCTTTATAATATGTAGTTCAATTCTGGCTACAATTTCTGGTTGGGGATTTTCATGTTAGGCAGATCAATTTCTAATGCCTTGTTAAGACCACTCTTGGAATGTTGCACCCAGTTTTAGTCACCATGACACAAAAAGAAAAGATGTTGAGACCCAAGAAAAAGTGCAGAGAATAACAACAAAGATGATTAGGGAACTGGAGGCTAAAGCATATGAAGAATGGTTGCAGAAATTGGGTATGTCTAAATTAAAGAAGGAAAGGACTAGGGAGGACATGGTAGCAGTGTTTCAGTATTTCAGGGGCTCCCACAATGAAGAGAGGGTCGACCTATTCTCCAAAGCACACAAAGGCAAGACATGTAATGGAGAGAACCAAAATAGAAATAAGTAAGATTGAAAGTGAGAACTATTGGACAACTTGCCTTCAGAAATTGTGGGTGCTCCAACACAGGAGGTTTTTAAGAAGAAACTGGACAACTGTTTGTCTGAAATGGGGTAGGATCTTCTGTTTCAGGAGAGGGCTGAAGACTCTCATGGTCCCTTCCAACTCTGTTATTCTGTTATAAAATCTTTCAAGTTTTCATGATTTACTTTAAATGATGTGGTATATATAGAATCCATGCAAACAGGGACATGTTTTGAATTAAAACCTAATGAATTTGAGGTAGAACTTACTCCAAATTTTAATTTGCAAGTTGAGTCTGGTTGTATTAATTATTTTGGAGAAGAGAGAGGGAATTGATTTCAGACACTTTAAATCTTCTCTTTCTATATTTTTGTGCATGCCCAGTCTTTCCAAGACATTTACTGGAGGGAGATCCTTTATTCACCCTGCTGCTGAAAAAGGAAGGAAGGAAGGAAGGAAGGAGGGAGGGAGGGAGGGAGGGAGGGAGGGAGGGAGGGAAAGAAGAAAGGAGGGAGGGAGGCAAGGAGGGAAGAAAGGAAGGGAGGGAGGGATGGAGGGAAGAAAGGCTGATACTACCTAACATTTCAATTTTGACACAAGATGGATTTTATTATAGGGAACCCAAATTGCTCCATATAATAATTGAACATTTTTAGAGCAAAATGAGGAGAAAACAGAAGCATAAGGCATCATCTTAATGAAGTTCCACTTAAGAATAACGCTCCAAAGATTCAGCCCCCGCCACATGTTTCCTATCATTTTAATTGATCACAGTGTGATCTCGGATGAGTGCAAAGCTCTAAAAATCATGGAAATAGATTAAAGTTCAGCTGAGACATGTGTAATATAGGAAAGAACAACCCTAAGGATAGATGGATGGAGCCATCTGGCATTCCATGAGCATCTGAGCAAATCTGCATTTCTAATTCTTTCAAGAAGAGGAACATGGATCAATTCGAAATGATGACACACAGAGAGGGTATTGATTTCTTTGTACGCTTAACAATTGGGAGGTGAATGGAAAACAACCCAGAGAAGAACATTTAATTATGATGCACGCATTAGTGGAAGACTGGGACATTCATTGCTGAATTAGGGAATTATGTACAGAATAATTGCCCACACAAGATTTGTGCCTGATAATGTACATATAAATTAAGCTACCATTGAACATAGATATCCCAGTTAATTGTCACAGCTAATCAATGTCAATGTACTGATTTTTTATAAAAAATATTTATTTCTTTTTAAAGCATTGCTACATAGTATGGTAGAATAACCCTTTATCTGAAGTTTTTAGAGTAATATTCAGGAATAAATTCAGATGATGTAGGTAGAAGAAAGAAAGAACGAAAGAAAGAAAGAAAGGAAGGAAGAAAGGAAGGAAGGAAGGAAGGAAGGAAGGAAGGAAGGAAGGAAGAAGAAAGAGAGAGGGGGGGGAAGAAAAAAAGGATGGAGAAAGAAAGAAGGAAGGAAAGAAAGAAAGAAAGAAAGAAAGAAAGAAAGAAAGAAGGAAGGAAGGAAGGAAGGAAAGAAGGAAGGAGGGAGAGAGGGAAGAAAAAAGAAAGAAAGAAGAAAGAAAGAGAGAAAGGAAAGGAGGAAAGAAAGCAAGAAAGCAAGAAAGCAAGAAAGCAATCAATCAAGCAAGCAAGCAAGCAAGCAAGCAAGAAAGAAAGAAAGAAAGAAAGAAAGAAAGAAAGAAAGGAAGGAAGGAAGGAAGGAAGGAAGGAAGGAGGAAGGGAGGGAAGGAGGGAGAGAAGGAAGGAGGGAAGGAGGGAGGGAGGGAAGGAGGGAGAGAAGGAAGGAGGGAAGGAGGGAGGGAGGGAAGGAAAGAAGGAAGGAAGGAAGGAAGGAAGGAAGGAAGGAAGGAAGGAAGGAAGGAAGGAAGGAAGGAAGGAAGGAGAGTTTTCATCTGGAAAACTCTTTGCCTCTTTGAATTCCCAGTTGGAAGAAAGGAGGAAGGTAAACAAAATTAAGGACATTATTACTGAATATATCTTGATATGCAGTACTTTGGCTGTTTTCACCTTAGATGATTTAAGCTCTAATATTTCCAGACTCTGCAATGGCCTTTTAAAGAGAGTGTTTTCTGAATCAAAACGTCCCCTGGGGTTTTAGCTTTCCTTTCTTTGCTTGCAAGGAGTCTAAACACACCTCAAATATCAGGCCTAAATTATGAGAGGAATGAGCATCCAAAAAAAAAAAAAAAAAAAACCTGCAGCGACAGCCAAAGACTGTAAGCTGGTATCTCTCGGCTTATTAGAAAGCTATCCTGTAGCACAGAAGATCCTGAAGAAATCATTACAGCCACCAGAAAGCGGGGCAATACAATTACCATAAGAGCTACAGACTCCATGAAGCTGGGAGCACAGCGCAGGGAAACCCTGAAGTATTTCTCCTCCTTTTTTGCTCACCTTTGGCAGTCATGGAGATACCGGGAAAAGTGGGGACAGCGCTGCAATAATTAGATATTGCCACATGTTTTATTCATGCGGTTTAACAGCTACAGATCCTTCCCAATGTGCTCCGTGGAATACAGATGACAGCCACGGATGTGACTGTTGCATTACTCTTCACACAACCCCATGAAAACTGTTGGAAGTTGAGATTCTGGCTTCTAGTAAACAGACAGGGCACAATTCCTCTAGAATTCATCATGCTGCTGTGCAAAGCAATGAAAAAAAATGTCTTATATAAAATCTCTTTTATATAGAAGTTCATAGAAGAGCAACTAAGAGGATCAAAGGCCTGGAGACATAAACATATGAAGAATGGCTGCAAGATTTGGATTGGGTTAGTCTAGAGAAAAGAGGGACTAGGGTGGACAGGATAGCAGTATTCCAGTATTTGAGGGGCTTCCACAAAGAAGAGGGGGGATCAAATTATTCTCCAAAACACCAGAAGGCAAAACAAGAAACAATGGATGGAAACTAACAGGAGAGAAACAACCTGGAATTAAGGAGAAACTTCCAAACAGTGAGGAACCAGAGGAACAGTTTGACTTCAGAAGTTGTGGGTGCTTCATCACAGGAGGTTTTTGAAGAAGAGACTTGATAGTCACTTGTCTGAACTGAGGTAGGGGCTCCTGCTTCAACGGGAGGCTAGACTAGAAGACCTCCAAAGTCCCTTCCAACTCTGTCATTCTGTTACTTGAGGAGCTGTCATGGAGAAGAGAGGTCAACCTGTACTCCAAAGCATATGAAAAACAGCTGCAGGATTTGGGTTTGTCTAGTCTAGAGAAAAGAACAACTAGTGGGGGATGATAGCCGTATTGCAGTATTTGAGGGGTCAACGTATTCTACAAAACACCAAAGGGCAGGATAAGAAATGATGGTTGGAAACTAATAAAGAGAGAAGCAACTTGGAATTAAGGAGAAGTTTCCAAACAGTGAGGAAAAATGACCAGAGGAACAGCTTGACTTCAGAATGGGTTCTCCATCACTGGAGGTTTTTAAGAAATGGTGTAGAGTCTCCTGCTTGAGCAGGAGGCTGGACTAGAAGACTTCTAAGGTCTTACTTACTTTTATTCATATTTATAGACTGCCCCCTCTCCCAAAAGGGACTCGGGGCGGTATACAGTCAATACATAAAAATACATAAATAAATCGATATTCAAATATTTAAATACATAAATAGTTACTTAGATGGAGGAGGTTAAAAAAGCTGTACATTAAAGTAAAGTGTTTAAAATAAAATCTTTAAAAAGACCCCTAAAATACCCCAAGGAGTTAAATTTAAAATGGTTCCCCAAAAATACCAATTAAAATATATCTGCCGGGAGGTAAAAGCTATGAGTGTGCCAGTGTGTCACTTCCATTTTATACCCTACTCTACTCTACTCTACTCTACTCTACTCTACTCTACTCTACTCTACTCCTCTACCCTACCCTACCCTACCCCACCTCACCCCACTCCATTCCATTCCACTCCACTCTACTCTACTCTACTCTACTCTACTCTACTCTACTCTAGTTGGGATGACTCAATTCCTGTTGGTTGGCCTGACTGAAGGGAATGTGTTCAGTGCCTTAGTAGGATAAAAGAATAAAAGAGAGGGACTTGTAATAGAAAACTGGAATGTCCATGTCTGTAATATCTGTCATAATATGGGGGTTCAATGTCAGAACAGAAATATCTTCTAAATCAGCAGACATATCACTCAATCAACGAGAAGGGACCTTGGAGGTCTTCTAGTCCAACCACTCTACTCAAGACCATTTCAAATAAGTGGCAATCCAGTCTCTTCTTAAAAACCTCCAGTGATGAAGTTTCTTGTGGCAAGCTGTTCCACTGGTTAAGTGTCTTCACTGTTAGGAAGCTTCTCCTCAATTACAGGTTGCTTCTCTCCTTGGTTAGTTTCCATCCATTGTTTCTTGTCCTGCCTTCTGCAGCTTTGGAAAATAGGTTGATCCCCTTCTTCTGTGGCAGCCCCTCAAATACTGGAATGCTGCTATCATGTCCCCCTAGTCCTTCTTTTCTCTATATATTTTGTGTTAAGAGCTAACTGTGAAAAAACTGATTTTTTTCCCAGTTTTTACAAGCATCTAGGATTGTCCACATGTCTAAAAGTGTCAGGGAATTCCATACCAAGGGGTCCAAATAAAATCAGAGACACCTACACGAGCTTGTAATTTTATATAAATAAATATATTTCTTATTTATGTTTGAAGCAGACAAGATAGTTAGGAACATCCTGAGGTAAATCGTATAGCGTAAAGCGCACACAGAAGAAAAAGGCGGGAAAAAGGGAAACTCCCCCTTTTTTACCCACAGCAACCAATCACAGCGTAAATTGCCTCATGCACTTTCCCACCAATCGACTACAATTGTGTTTGTCTGGGCCATTGTACATTTTTACTGTTCCAGCTACTAAATTAAATATCCCAAGAAAAGAATCCAAAAATAGTGGTTCATATGTGCTGCAAACACAACTCTTCTCTGCTATTCATAAATACAATTGTTCTCCCCTCAACCGGCTTCTATTCAATGCTGCAAAAAGGAAGTGCAGCTGCTTTAAAAATTACATTAACTTTCCCAAATTAACCTTTTAAAGCAATAGAAAGTAATGTGTGTGGCTTGAAGTGCTTATCCCCAGTAAACTTTAAAGCATGCACAACATTAATAACTACATCCTAGACCCAAATTAACTTATATATTGCCAGTTCTCTGGTGCTGATTTGTCATGGCCATTTTTATCTAATTATATTAATATTTTAATGCCTTTTTTATTTTGCTGAGAACCGTAATCGTTAGAACCCAATTCGATATTTGGTGTTTATGCTATTAGAAATACGCTATTAATATCTAGCTTTGTGAATTAAGGTTAGATTTTTCTACAGAAAACACCAGATTTTTCCCCTCACTTTGAAAGTGATAAAAAATAAATCATCAAAGGTTGGAATCTTTTTTGGAAGCACTTCTGGAATATAATTTAGTTCTTTTTTTTTAAAAGGAGTATGTAGAAAGAAAACTTCCTCCAACACTACATAGTAATTAGTATCCAACACTTTATTTCAGAGCAACAGTTTCCATCTAAAAATTGTTAATTTGTTTGAAAACAATGCCAATCTAAAAAGATCAGGGAATCCAAAAAACATATGTTTCTTGAAATAAGATGTTTACTTGAAACAAATGTGTGCATAATAAATTTGCAAACATGTTGCTTTAATCGCTGTTTTGATAGTTTTTTTACACATATGTACGTAACACTTTTAATTTATTTCAAACAAACTTTGTGATCAATGAGAACTCCAATTTTATTTTATTTTATTTACACGCACATTTACATTAGATGTAGATATAGATATATAGAGATAGAGATAAAAATAGATATAAATCATATAGATTAGGTAGGTAGGTAGGTAAGTAGGTAAGCAGGGGGGAGAGAGAGAGGGAATAAGTAAAAGAGAGAAATAGAGAAATAGAAAAAAGAGATAGAGATGATAGGTAGATAGATGATAGATAGATAGATGATAGATTGATAGATAGATAGATAGATAGATAGATAGATAGATAGATAGATAGATAGATAGATAGAGATAGATAGATAGATAGATAGATAGATAGATAGATAGATAGATAGATAGATATGAGAGAGAGAAATAGATAGATAAATTATAGATGATATAGAGATATGGAGAGAGAGAGAGAGAGAGAGAGAGAGAGAGAGAGAGAGAGAGAGAGAGAGAGAGAGAGAGAGAGAGAGAGAGAGAGAGATAGTAATGAATTGTCACTAAATGAACTGTTGTAAATTGAGAACTACCTCTACATAAGTAGTGATATTTAGAGTGTGATTGTTTTGCTTCCTCATTCCTTAATCCTGTGGCTTCCTATTGCTCTTCATGTGATATGAATATATGTATTTAGAATCTTCTTCATGATCAGACTGCACTCAACCAATTCTGCTCCTGCCTTCGTATGATGTTTAAGATTTGGAATTGCTCAGTTGTGTGGAACTGGAAAGACACAAATCTAAGAACCCATCAACCATTTGCCATTTCCTGGCTGTCTACAGAGTGCAGTTAAGATGGCAGCCACAATGATGCAATCGAAGCTCTGCCTATAAAACAGGTTGACACTCGGCATCCATAAAACAAGCTGCACATTTTTACCCTGAGAAAAAAGCTCAATTAAAAATTAACATTAAAGTGAAAACATCCAGGGGCAGCATCCTTGCATTCTCAAAGCTTCTAATAATAGAACTCCCTTATAGCAGGAGGTTCTTTGTTTTTACAGCTTCTGTTTGCTCTTTTTTTTTCTCCCCGTTTCATTAAAAAAAAATGTCGAGAGTTTCTATAAAAAGACAGAATAAATTGCCAGATGCTGGTTGAACTGGGCTTTGCAGGAGATATTTAAGTGTCAGCTGGAAGCCTGTAATATCTGAGCAGGAGGTCTCTGTGGTCTAGGCAAAAAAAAAATCCTCTTGGAAACTGTAAATGAACAACAGGGTGTGAAAACACAGTTTTAGCACCTGGTTTATCGCAAGCACTTTGTGCAATTAGTATATTTAAACTAGCCATATGGTAGGTGAGCTTTTCTATAATAAGCATATTGCTTACGGGGAAGGCTTCAAACTTCATTTTCTGTTGAAATAATAAGAATGTGCTCACTCTTTCTTTATATATATATAAACTTCTTTTAAAGTTCCAAGGAATAGGTAGCAGAAAACCTGCCATTTCATCCAGCAGCCCGTAGGCTTCATTTCCAGCCATGAAAAGGTATTAGATTAAAATGATGTCTTCACCTCACCCCAACTTGGTGACAAAAAACAAGCCTATTGTGTTTTTCAAATGCCAGTCCATTGTTCTCACTGATGACAGGTCCCTTTCTATATCTATTTATTTTAAAATCTCAATTATTTTTTAAAATAAAAGTACTTAAAATGACAAGACCATTGCAAGCCTCTTTTACAAACGCCGGATCTTTAAAATCATAAAACCATCTTAAGCCACCCCAAGAGGCTTGAATCCAACTCTTAATTCTTCGCAAAAGCAGAAATTTTCCTGAAGCATCCTGGTATTGTCACATGGGGAATTCAACTTATGAAAATTGGCTCTATGGGCTTGTTCGTATGGATCTGATCCAGTTATTCATTCTTATTGGAAATAAAATTGGTATCATATTATGGTATCTTATTGGTATCATATTTTGATTATGATTGTTGTGTTGCCCCTACATTGAAAGCTTCTTCACTGGAAACAAATTCCTTGTGTGTCTAATCACATTTGGCCAAATAAAATATTCCTGTTCCTATTCCTATTCCTATCCCTATTTCTATTTTTATTCTTTTCTATTCTATTCTTATTACTATTACTATTCCATTTCATTCTTCTTTTTTTCTCTGCTTCTCCTCCTCCCTTTCTCCTCCTTCTCCATTCCATTCTATTTTATTCTGTTCTATTATTTTTCTATATTCTATTCTATTCTATTCTATTCTATTCTATTCTATTCCACTCATTCCAAAATGGCCATATTAAATTGTATTATAAAGTATGTTAATTACAGGACCCTGCAGAAACAAAACATTATTTGGGAACATGCACTTAACATAGGTCTACAGCTCTTTAAAACAGCTGTGTTTTTTCTTGGGATTGGATGGCTCCTATTTCTTATATTCTTCCTTTCCCAGTTAAATTCCAATTGGTTTCTTTAGCTTTGGTTTTATTAGTTTAAGAGGCAAATTCCTCCTTAAAACTTTTTAAGCATGCAAGATTCCTTGGTTGTAGAGCTACACTATGTTCTAATTTTCCGGATTGAGTTTGATTAAGATTCATCTGTGCTCACTATTTCTATTTCATAGAAAGGTACAGAACATAGAACCATATGGCTGGAAGGGACATTGGAAGTCTTCTAGTCCAAACCCTTGATCAAGGCAAAATACATTATGCCATCTTGGCCAAATCGTTGTCCAATCTATTTCTGCCAAACTCCATGGAGCATCACAATTACGGGATGCAAGTTATTCCATTGACTAATTGTTCTCACTCTCAGAAATTTTCTCCTTTCTTCTAGATTGTAACTCTCTTTGACAAGTTTCCACCCATTACTTCTTGTCTGGTGCCTTGGAGAATAAGTCAACTTGCTCTTCTCTATGACAGCCCCTTAAGTAATGGAAGATAGTTATCATGTCCCCCTAATCCTTCACTTTGATAGACTAGATATACCTAGTTCCCACAACTGTTCATTATATGATTTACCCTCCAGAACTTTTATAATCTTGGTTGATAGCACCATTTTTTTTCTGTTTTCATTGATCTGGGATGAAGAGAAAATCATGGGGGATAAGGAAATTCAACCTGACTGGCAGCCTATAAAAAGTTATTTTTGCTGGAAAAATGGGCCTAGCATATCAATTTAAATAATTATCCCTCCCAGTTGCAAAACAGACATGCCAATTCTGAACTTTAAGGTGCCTGTATTCCCAATTACGATATTGGTACAGCAGGAAGCAGAAGAGGAGGTCAAGCAGGAAATGAAAAAGAACAAAGAATCAATGTGGACAATATATTCCATGTTACATGTCAAGGTTCCAAATAGCATCCAAAAGTAAATCAGAGTTCAAGGCAAAGGATTCCTCAAAGTTGCAATTGATTAAGAGAGCCATGTTGGCACATATGGAAAAAACCCGAATCTGAAAGCTTCCCCGTTGAAAGTTCAAGATCTTGCCCCCACACCCACAAGTCCATCCCATGGTCCAATCTCCCACTGCTATGTTGGCAGTTCCACCAATCCAGTTCTTGTCAGGTGCAGAGGTGCAAAGACAAAGGATGACCTTGGCTTTCTAGAAAGAATTTTGTTATGGCTACATATCCTCTAACTCCATATAATCCCCTCTCCCATTTCCCCACCATAGAAAATGCGTAGTAGAATAATAGAAAGTGTGGCAGTCCTGCGTTCCAAAATAAAAGATGCCGTACAGGCTTGACATTAGAAAGAATAATGTTTTTTTCATATAATTCTCCATTTGAAGCTCATTGACCACACTTAGAATTTTATAACAGTGATACACTGAAAAGGCACGGGAGCCTTTGGAAATTTTTGCTCTTTGGAGCATTTTAAGTCTGGTTGAAATCCCAGTTCTAGATAATGTCGATTCAGGCCTGACAGCAGTTTAGTTTCAAAGAACAGCCAATGCCTTTAAGGAAATCTGATCCTATGCATTCGTATCAGATATTATCAGATCTTACAAAGACTCAAAGTCTGAATTAAGGAAATGGTTTCATAGTAAAACTCTGCTTCTTCTTCTTTCAAGTCAGCCTTTTCTTTCAAAAAAAAAAAGTCAGCAAAGTCCATTTGGCTTTAATTCAAAACCACTCAGTCCTCTGATCAAGACAGGAGATTCATTTTGTGTTGAATGAACTCTTGGGGGATTTAGGAAATTAACTGTCTTCTAATTCAGGAATTCATTAGATATACGACTAGGACAATTAAAGTAGAAAGCAGCACCTGGATCTAACCACATCGACATGCAAGGATTCATTTTCTAGAACTTACTTCCATGTCTACTTACTTTAAGAAGTTATTTAAACTTACATTAAGAAGAGATTGGACAGCAATTTGTCTGACATGGTATAGGGCAGGGGTATCAAACTCAATTGCATTGAGGGCCACATCAGGGTTGTGTTTGGCCCAGTGGTGGGATTTAGCCAGACTGCACCCACCTATTCAGGAGAACCGGTTGTTAACTTTCTAAGCTGTTCGGAGAACCGGTTGTTGGAAGAAATCTCATTCTGTTTTTTTTCCCCACTTTACAGGGCTAATCCTGTAAGGAAGGCAGGAAGGAAACATTCTGGTATTTCTAGCCTCATCTTTATTGCCCTGCTTACAGAAACTGCCTCTCCAGTTAACCCTTATTACATTGTAACAGCTAAGGCAAAGCACCCATCAACATGAGTGACATTGAGTTGGTCACGCTTACCCAGTCACATGACCACCAAACCCCGCCTACCCAGCTGGTCATCAGGGAAGAGAACTGGTTGTGAAATTATTTGAATCCCACCACTGGTTTGACCTCTGGGGGCTGGGGTGGGTGTCAGGGTAGGCATGGACAGCATGACATCACTTGTGTCTGGGATGCTTGTGGTGGTCCAAGCTCTCTGCCAGCAAAAATGGATTTCTGAGCTTTGTTTTCAGCTGCAATGGCTTCCTGGAACCTGGCAGAGGCGCCATGGACCGGTCCTGCACTGTTTCCATGGCAACTCTGCGGGCCAGATCTAAACACCCCGTGGGCCACATCTGGCTCACACACCTTGAGTTTGGCACCCTTGGTATAAGGTTTCCTGCCTGAGAAGGGAGTTTGTCTAGAACAGGCATGTCCAAAGTGCGGCCCGGGGGCCAAATGTGGCCCTTTTTCAAATTTCAAGCGGCCCGCAGCCTCTTCTCCCCACTGGAATTATTTGTTTAGTCTTTCATAAAATACCATATTTTTCGAAGTATAAAGATGCATCTTTTTCCCCTCAAAAAAGAGGCTAAAAATCTGGGTGCATCTTATACACTGAATACAGCATTTTTTGCCTCCCAAAACTCTGCCCCCTTCACCAAAATGGCTGTGCATAGCCTTTAGGAGGTTTTCAGAGTGCTCCTGGGGGCTGTGGAGGGCATAAATGAGCAAAAAATGGGCCATTTTTTTGCTCAACTTTGCCCCCCCCCCAGCCCCCAGGAGCACTCTAGAAGCCTCATAAAGGCTATTCATGCCCTTTAAAAAAAGGGCCCATTTTCGTGAAAAATGGGCCATTTTTGGGAGAGTGCAAAAACTTTTTTTTTAATTTGCCTCTTCAAAATCTTGGTGCATATTATACTCCGAAAAATATGGTAGTCAATTCGCATTTAATGTTAAGGGTTCAAAGAATGTCAGGCTGAATGATAGGCCCCACACATTTTCACCTCACCAAATCTGGCCCTCCTTGCAAAAAGTTTGGACACCCCTGGTCTAGACGACCTAGAAGGTCATTTCCAACTCTGTTATTGTGTTATGTGAGATTGCTTAGGAACACAATGTAAACGTAGGAATAAATGAAAGGGCATTATTGCTCTTCAGCTTTCTTGTGGTTTTATACCAAGCCTTCTTTTCTGATAAGCGCACTTGGACATGCCCCGATGTCAGCCTTGTCTCTCTCTGTGTGTGAATAGGGTTTGTTTAAGGGAAAGAAAGTTGAGCACAGATGTGGAAGTATCTCAGAGTAGACAGATAACCAAAGCATCCCTGCCAATCATCCACATGTGTTTGTTATCAGAGGTCCTATACAGAAGGCATCATGGCTCTACAACTAAATATACACACATTAAGAAGATCGAAGATCCATTCATGTCTAGCATTTGATGTAGTGGTTAGGGCACCAGACTAAAAACCAGGAGACTGTGAGTTGTAGTCCTGCCTTAGTCATGAAAGCAGGCTGGGTGACATTGGACTGTCTCTCGGCTCAACTCACATCACAGGATTTTGGTGGTAAGGAAAATAGGAGGAGGAAGAAACAGAGACGAATGACATAGTTGGAAAGGACCTTGGAGATATTTTAGTCCAACTGCTTGCATACCATTCCAGACAAGTGGCTATCCAACATCTTAAAAACTTCCAGTGTTGGGGCATTTACAACTTCTGGAGGCAAGCTGTTCCACTGATGAATTGTTCTCACTGTCATGAAATTTCTCCTCAGTTCTAAGTGGCTTCTCTCCTTGATTAGTTTCCACCCACTGCTTCTTGTCCTGCCTTCAGGTGCCTTGGAGAATAGCTTGACTCCCTCTTCTTTGTGGCAACCCCTAAGATATTGGAAGACTGCTATCATGTCTCCCCTAGTCCTTCTTTTCAATAAACTAGACAAACCCAGTTCATACAACTGTTCTATATATATATATATGCTGGAGAGCATCGCTTGCCCCCAGCACTGGGGGAAAAAAACCTTGCACACCTGTACATATGAGTGTCTATTATCCATTGAATTTTTATACCCGCAGTAAAAGGGTTCCTCAACGTCTGTTTCAAGCTGATTTGATGAATATCGAAAAGGTCAACCTAAAAATAACTCAACTGAATCAGTTATGAGTGTAGTAACATATGCCTCATTTAATAATGAACTCCAAATTTGCTCCACTGTTTAAGTCATATCATGAATACTAATTCCAACAGTGAAGGGTTAGGTGCTACCTGTTCTACTGAAACTTGGCCCAAGGTCAGCCGATTGCACGAGGAAGAAAAACCTCGGGATGGTGAATGATTGACATGAGAACATTGGCTGATACAAGTACTGAAGGATTCTGGCACTTGCTACATGAAACTGTCTAAAACATAGATATAGAATCCTTCTGCTTGTTTCTGCATAAAAGTGACTGCTGTTTGCTTGGAATATTTTTTTGTGTCAAGGAAACAATTGGGTTCACAATTGATGCAACAGTGCATGCCAAACTATTTGTAAATGTGAGCATGTATTTTTAAGTGGAATGTTCTTTTGGTGATCGGTTTTGAGTTTGCATTGTTTTGCATAGTCAAAGTTATTTAGCTAGGTCTTTCCTGAATTAAATATCAATCAACTTCTCTGAAATGAGTAGACTTTGTGGGTGGCACAGTGGTTAGAATGCAGTATTGCAGACTAACTCACTGCTCTCTGCCAGGAATTCGATCCTGATCAGCTCAAGGTTGACTCAATCTTCCATCCTTCCAAGGTCAAGTAAAATGAGGGCCTAGATTGTTGGGGGCCATAGGCTGACTCCATAAACCTCTTAGAGTGGGCTGTGAAGCACTACGAAGTGATATATAAGTCTAAGTGATATTGCTATTTTGTAGCAATGTTTTATCTAAAATAGCCATTAAAACAACAGTCCCACAATTTTGTTCCCCTCTCTGATCTTTCTTGCTCACTGTTTTTTTAATTGGTTCACTGTTTTTTAATTGGATTGTGCTATTTTTCAGATGAATTCCCCTGGGAAAAAAATGCATACTTTATCAGAAAGCTGCTAATTTTGCATGTCATCCCCCCGGTTTTCGCTGTCCCTATTTGTACCCAGATTTTTTAATGATTTTTAATTCACCAATTAGGATAATGACTTTTTGTTCTTACCTATATTTGCCTTAGATTATTTGATTCCCTTCCTCAAGCTGCCACCTTCGTCTGTTCATTTGCTTGACAGCATGAAGTAAATACAAAGAAAAGGGAAAACATAAGGAGTGTGATCTCTGATGGTAACATAAACCATGTAAGGAAGATGGCTGTCAGGTTCCCCTTAAGTCTTCTTTTTATTAGGCTAAATATACGCAGTCTATGTAACAAATCATAAAGTTTGTTACTTAATGGGGGCTCTAAAGCACTGTGAAGCAGTATATACGTCTAAGTGCTATATTTCAGGGGGTCAAACTCAAGGCCCAGGAGCCAGATGTGGTCCATAGGATGCTTATAATACAATACAATAGCAAAGCTGGAAGGGACCTTGGAGGTCTTCTAGTCCAACCCCCTGGCTAGGCAGGAAACCCTATACCATTTCAGACAAATGGCTATCCAATATCTTCTTAAAGACTTCCAGTGTTGGGGCATTCACCACTTCTGGAGGCAAGCTGTTCCACTAATTAATTGCTTTCACTCTCAAGAAATTTCTCCTCAGTTCTAAGTTGCTTCTCTCCTTGATTAGTTTCAACCCATTGCTTCTTGTTCTACACTCAGGTGCCCTGGAGAATAGTTTGACTCCCTGTTCTTTGTGGCAACCCCTGAGATATTGGAAGACTGATATCATGTCTCCCCTAGTCCTTCTTTTCATTAAACTAGACATACCCAGTTCCTGCAACCGTTCCTCATATGTTTTAGCCTCCAGTCCTCTTTGTTGTACTTCTCTGCACTCTTTCTAGAATCTCCACATCTTTTCTACATTATGGCGACCAAAACTGAATGCAGTATTTCAAGTGTGGCCTTATCAAGGCATTGTAAAGTGGTATTAACACTTCACGTGATCTTGATTATATCCTTCTCTTTATGTAGCCTAGAAGTGTGTTGGCTTTTTTGGCAGCTGCTGCACACTGCTGGCTCATATTTAAATGGTTATCTAATAGGATTCCAAGATCCCTCTCACAGTTACTACTATTGAGCACGGTACCACCTATACTGTACCTGTGCATTCCGTTTTTGTTGCCTAAATGTAGAACCTTACTCTTTTCACCATTGAATTTCATTTTATTAGATAGTGCCCAATGTTCAAGTTTGTCAAGATCCTTCTGTATCTTAAGCCTATCTTCTGGAGTGTTGGCTATTCCTGCCAGCTTGGTGTCATCTGCAAATTTGATGAGTTCCCCATTTATCCCCTCATCCAAATCATTGATGAAGATGTTGAAGAGTACTGGGCCTAAAACAGAGCCTTGAGGTAATTCTCTCCATGTAGATGCAGTTCCATTGAGGACTACACATTGAGTGTGGTTGGTCAGCCAGTTACGAATCCATCTGGTGGTGATGCTGTCAAACCCACATTCTTCTACTTTATCTAGTAGTAGCTTATGGTCTACCTTGTCAAATGCCTTACTGAAGTCCAAGTAAACTATATCAATGGCGTTCCTCTGGTCCACTAATTTTTTCACAATATCAAAGAATGTAATAAGATTAGTCTGGCATGATCTGTTTTTGACAAACCCATGTTGACTTTTGGCTATTACTTTGTTTACTTCTAGGTGTTCGCTAATTCGTTGCTTGATTATCTTTTCCAGAATCTTTCCAGGTATTGAGGTCAGGCTGATAGGTCTGTAGTTTCCTGGATCTGTTTTTTTCCCTTTTTGAAGATGGGAACCACATCAGCTCTTTTCCAGTTTTCCAGTTTCCAGCTTAGATCTGGACTGCCCTAGAAATAGCAAAGAACCAGTTTGCGGAGCCTCTGCAAGTGGAAATGGAGCTCACAAGGGCCTTTTCACTGGCAAAGGATTGCAGGAGGCTGTCACAGCCGAAAACAGAGCCCATTTTTGCTGACAGAATGCTCAGGCCACCACAGGCACTCCCAACACAAGTGACATTATGCTGGCAATGCCCACTCTGGCCACACCCACCCCAGCCTCCTTGAGATCAAACAAAACCCTGATGCAGCCCTTAATGAAATCGAGTTTGACACCCCTGGTATACTTCATCCTATGCACAGCAAAATACCGAGACCAAATTATACCTCTGTGTCCGTCTCGCTACACACAGTGAAAGTTCAATTCAACAGGCTGCCATTTAGATCCATAGTTCTGTTCAAACCAACCCTCAGAATATCAACGGATGAATTGTATCTGACGACTGAAAGCGTTCAGTTAAATTGATGCTCATCTATGTTATTTTACATATGTGGTGGCAACTTACCTCATTTGTAAAAAATGATTATTCACATCAACGTGCAACGCTTGGGGAATGACGCAAACTGCCATGAATGATGCAACTTATGGCATTTCCGTAATGACACTGCTACACAAATGGCATACATCATCCCAGATGACATGAATTGTGATTTAGCCGATGTCTGAAGACAACAAACACCCCATTCTCTCAACTGATTGATTAAATTGATGCTTCACTGCGCATGGTTAGATGTTAAGTGTCGTTGAACATGATCAGATTAAATACCAATAGCAATCTGTATTCCATAAAGTGTGACGGTAAGTTCAACTGAGCTGTTTTGAAATAACTGGAGGTAGGATTACAGATCGAAAGTAGATTTATTGACTCCTGGATTTGCTCAGCATCTTCCATTATGATGTTTGCTTGGGATGGGTTTTTTTTTTTTTTTGCCTCTTTCTGTTCCCATTTAATACTGGAATTCTATTTGATTCAGGATTTCTGTTCTTGATTAACCAAACTCACCTATGAAAGTATTTTCAGGTAACCTGTTATTTGTTATATTCTTCTTTGAAACCTGAAGCTGTAATGGTTTTCTCTTACCTGCGCAGAGCATTCGTGATGACATCTGGGTCATGGGTGGGTTTCAAGGTTTTTTTACTACCAGTTCGGTGGGCGTGACTAGATGGGGGGCATGCGACTGAGTGGGTGTGGCCAACTTGATGTCACTCATGCACACTCAGTCGAATGACACCCCCCACACTAACCCACGCCCACCGAAGCGGTGGTGAAAAGTTTTGAGGAAGGGCATACCAGGCCGGAGCTCTTTGCTGTCTTTTTTTTTGGGGGGGAGAATCCCCAGAGTACCTTTATTTTGTTTTGAGGGCTCCCTCACAGGCAGCTTCTCTTTCTGACCCATAAGCAGAGAACAAGGTTGCTATCTGGGCCCCCTTCCCTCAGTCTCCACATCGCTGCTATCTGCCAACTCGACTCCACACAGAGGGGAGGCCGGTTGATCAGGGCAGCGTGCTACTCCAAGAAGTCGCGCTCAGCCAGCTCCCCCTGCGGTCAGCGGCTGAAGCGGTTCAGGGGCAGGGAGTGCGGAAGGGCCAGGAAACGCTGCTGGAGCTGGGACAGGTCCAGGGAGAAGTGGCGTGGGCAGCCCAGCATCCCAAAGAGGTTGGTGTGGGACTCTGCCAGCTGCAAAGTGTGGCACAAGGGGCAGAATCCCCTGAACCCAGCGGGGCAATACAGGTCCAGCAGTAGCAGTGCCCCAGGCACCTGGAATCAGGGTAGGGATGGGGCAGTGGGTATTGCCTCCCGCTGCCACCGCTACTGGTTTGCCTGAACCAGGGTGAACTGGCAGAATACCATCTCTGGCCTGAAGGTGTGTATGTGGAGGTCTCCACCCTTTTTATTTTCAAAACTACTGCATGTTACATTCGTCTATTATCCAGGCTGTAGTTTTGTGCTCTAAACTCTGCGTGCTTCACACAGCTCGAAGTTTCTTTTCTCTCTTTTTTTGTCTACTGGATTGTAAATATGTTTGCAAAAAACTCTCTCACATAGATTCAAATTGCCTCAAGATTGCAAAAATGCCCAGGTGATGTTCAGATTTTTTTTTTTTTAATGAACGATTTTGGAGAATGTTGGGATCCTGCATTTGTCAATAAATTTTATTTCCCATTAAACCCGCTAGGTCTGTGAAGCATCTGCACCAATCTTTGTGGATACTTGTTAGTCAGGCTTTTTCCCTTTCTCTTTGAAATTCAGAAACAGGCCCTTATTTTCCCTAAAATGTGTCCCTGTGCTACAGTCTGAGTATGCAAACAACTAACTGTTTCAATAATTGGCAATCTGTATGCATAATTAGAATAAATATAGCTTGAATCATAACATTCATACCTTTCTTTTGCTGAGAAAGTACTGATTCATGCCTTTTTGTGAACATACAGAATGTTTCTCTGTGGAGATACATGCTTCAAAATCCAAACATTAAAAGTTAAATGTCCCAATGGTTGCAGACTCTGGGTTTTTTAAATTGCTGCTTTATTATTTTCAGTGCTTCCTTAATATTTCTTCTTTCTAGGTGGTATTTCTTGATTAGGTATTCTTTGGTCTTGTTCTTCAGTTACTTTTCTTTCATCTATTCTCGATTGTTTGCTTCCTGTCTTGACATGCTCACCTGCTCTTCCATTTTGGTGGAGAACTGTTTGGCTCCCCACCCTTATTTGTTGATTTTGCATCCAATATATTCAGTAGCTGCAGCTATGCTGTACATAAGTTGGCTTGAATCTTGCAGTGAGCAGGTGCTTATATTTGATGTTACAGTATTGGCATCCTTAAATACTCGGGCTAGCTCTTTCTTTGAACCAAGCTTCAACATGGACAGATAAACACATAATTATAAATATTGCATCATCAACACATAATATTGCAACAATAGCAGCCAAAAACTTCCTGCAGTTGATAAGTAATGGATGGAAACTAAGCAAGGAAAGAAGCAACCTAGAACTAAGGAGAAATTTCCTAATGGCGAGAACAATTAACCAGTGGGACAACTTGCTTCCAGAAGTTGTGAATGCTCAAACACTGGAAGTTTTTAAAAACTGATTATTTGTCTGAAATGGTATAGAGTTTCCTGCCTGAGCAATGGCTTTGACTAGAAGATCTTTGAGGTTCCTTCCAATTCTATATTCTATTCTATTTTCTAAACTAGTTTCTCATGTCACCGGAGATAAATTTTTGGGCATTCCTCCAATATAAATTGCTTCAACTCAATAACATATGGTTATCTTCTGTGATTGCTGATTATCAGTCTCTGATAATATTTAATAATATCTCCTTCTTCCCCTATGGAGTTTAAGAATGAATTTGGCCATTTCAAACATAGAATTTATTCGTCTTTATCCATTCTCTTGTAGATTTTTATCTTTGAAATCATGATCTTACTGTATACAGTAAGTTTCTGTATGAATCATTGACCAGATAGGACACGTTGATTCATTCAAACCTTTTCACTAAATCCAATCAGGTACAAAACCACTCACTTCATTTTATAAAGGTAAAGGAATCCCTGTGGATTTTACTCTATTAATCTACTTACATTTGCGTGCTTTCAAACTACTTGGTCGGCAGGAACTGGACAGGAGCTCAACCCATCGTGTTGTGCTTACAGTAGGTCTTGAACTTGGGCTGCGAGCTTTCCAGCTGACAGGAACAGCATTTTAACCATTGAGCCACTGCCCCATTCCACTTCATGTCAGTCCTGATTTGAAATTTGATTTGAAAGAACAGTTGGATCAAATCACCTTCACATCAAATTTTGGAAACAAATATTCTACTGGATTATAAAATATTAGATATTTCACATGAATTGAACAGAATACCTGAAAATCACCTAAATGATCACCTAAACCACTGCACCACCTCAGAGCCAAGGCGGTTAGAGTGCAGTACTGCAGGCTACTTCAGCTGATTGCTAGCTGCAGTTCAGCAGTTCAAATCTCACCGGCTCAAGGTTGACTCAGCCTTCCATCTTTCCGAGTTGGGTAAAACGAGGACCCAGATTGTTAGGGGCAAGAGGCTGATTGTAAACCACTTAGAGAGGGCTGTAAAAAGCATTATGAAGCAGTATATAAGTCTAAATGTTATCACTATTGCTAAAATAATGTGATGAGTGTTTCCCCTCCTCTCCTTTCAATTATATATTAATTATCTTCCCCGGAACAGATCTTTATTCTCAGTTTACATATTTAAAAGGCTGACCTTTAAGAAAGAATTAAGAAATGCAAAGGCACTTCACTTGGTTTTATTGTGGGATATAGCGTGCACACCACAGAATTGTATGATTGACACAGAAAGAAATGTTAACTTGTATTATTCAGTGGGTAGTACATTGAGGCAAAGAACTTTCATATTAAAACCTTGCTAAAGAGTGGCATTAATTTATTAAGAGTTATATCATTATAAAAATGCATCGTGATTATAAACCACTTCCTAAGGATTAGCATTGGGAAATTGGATGTGCCCTATAAGCTTTGAAGTTAGTCAAAATGGAACATGACTTACATATGAAAAACGGAAGGCATTTAAGAAAACAAAATACAGCCTTGCAGTAGTTTTCCCCATCTCTAATCTACTCTCCACTTATTTTAATCCAAGAAGATTTTGTCATTAAGTTCGGCAGTTATTAGTAGTGTTAACAAAATCATTTGTCTTAGGTGCATTAACCAAGTAATGGGATCGTTCAAAAACAACATTGAAAGGCGCATGGATTGAGAAAATAAGACTTTTGAGGCAGGTGATATAACTATGAGAAAGTGACATTAGAGTTTCACACCTGAAGATCTGTAGACTGATGCATCCATTGAAGGTTGGAGTTGCATCTGTGTTCCTTCTTCTAACATATTTTTAACTCTTGCGTCCAAAGGTTTAAATAACTAACGAAGGTGGAGTTCTTAGCATTTGTTGCTGGGTACTCTCAAAGCAATTCAAGAAAATAGAAGTAATTGCTAAATGTTAGGAAGAAGAGCAAGTTTTATTACTGAAATTGCAGCTGCATGCCATTCTCAAACACTTTACACCTGGGAAAATTCTTCTCTACAGAAGATACACCATTTTCAGCAATTCAGTTGTGTTCAACCCTTGGCCACTCTATGGATCAGCAAACTCCATGCCCCTCTGTCTTCTTCAAATCCACCATGGACATCCTGGTATCATCGTTTATAATGTTCAGCCAGAGGATACTAGGGTGGCCCCCTACACCTTTTTCCCCTGATTGCTCCTAGTATGATTGATGTGTCAAGTGAATTAGTTCTCTAGTATGATGATGTCTGTTTGGTGATCTTGGTTTCAAGTGATATTTTTGGTGAGGTTAGGTCTATGACTTCTTTAAACTATGTACAATTTTAAAAATTGATAAAGTGTTAGAGAGTTGGGGAGAGCATTTCAGCCTAGGTGTCAGGGCTCCGACAGATGCCCTAATTAAATCATGAGCTTCGAGCCAAGGTTCAAAAGAAATCCAGTTATTTATTAGAAGCGACGTACCCAAGTGAAGCCAACTCTGACCTCACGTAATTTACAGACCAATTATGGCCCTGTTCCCCCACTCCCCCCAGGGTGTGTCATAAATCACATTCTCCAATGTGATTTCACTTTCATGGGTTAGAGAGATCACTGGAAGTCATTCAAGTCACTAAAAGCCACATCAAAAGTTCTGTACAGGCAAAGCACAAATTCTCCCTCTTATGGAGGGCCTGAATGCTTATACTGATTACCTTCAAGCCTGATTCTAGCCCGAAGCCCCTGGAGTCAAGGAACAGATAATAAAGAATAATTTAGGAGGATGTCATCACACAGTCAAAGGACTAATTTCATGCAGATATGAAAGCCTCGACTAAAAGAAATAAATAGTTAGAATGCTATGAGACGTTACCTTTTGTGTGGGGAAAGGACTTAGAAATCACCAAATGGAAGCAGATAATATTTTATGCAATTTGCATACAGCTTGTTTGATTCCTGAATCCAGTTGTTCGACATAAATTGCATTTCCCCTTCTCCCATTTCTCATGGTATGCCAGGGTGCCATATTTTTTGAAGTATAAGACAACTCCCCCCCTCTAAAAGAGGGTGAAAATTTGCGTGAATCTTATACACAGAATATAGCCCCGCCCACCCACCAGCACCCATCCTTTGGGTTCTATCTCCCAGCAAGTTGCCTTCTTACAGCAAACAGCAAACAGCTTGTTTCAGTTTCATCTTCAGCACAGCCTGATTAGCACAAGCACCTGATTGTTGGTTGGATTAGCCTTCCAACCATCAGCTGTTTCAGGCTGCAGCAGACATGGGTTCCTACCGATTCACACCAGTTCGGTAGAAACAGTTCATCAAATCTACTGGTTAGAAGAGGTTCCACCAGTGGACCCGGAAGTAGGTTCCGGAATGCCTGCCCCGGCCGTGTCGCTCGCTTGCCCTGCCTGTTCCCTCGCAGCTTGCTCGCTCCCCTGCACATCCACTCACTGATTGGCTGGAATCCAGCCAATCAGTGAGTGGGCGGGAGTCGACCCGCCCGCCTCTAACACCCGTTTAAAAGCACAGCCGGTCCTCCCTTCATTCCGTTTTGTTTCACTTCACCTTCCAGCAGCTTGCTACTTTCCTCAGGTAAGCAACTAAGAGCGAGGAGGGGCGGCGGGAAGCTAGCTTGCGCCAGCTCACGGCTTTCGCGAGGGAAGGCCTGAAGGCCTTGCATTGTGAAAGCTGTGAGCTGGCGTATGCCGCATGGCCGAAAGGAGGAGGTGGGCGGCAGCGGGAGGCTACCTTATGCCAGCTCGCGGCTGAAAGAAGGGAAAAAACTCTTTTCATCTGCAGTCTTTTGGGGGAAAATTGTTATATTTTTGGTGTTTTCCTGACACTGTCATAGTTTGTGGGTGTGTAATGTCCTGCAGTTATCTACACATTAATAATGATCAAGTACTAATAACATTTCTTTATACATTTTAGTGACCTTTCCTTACATAATTGGTGTTTTCTTTCATACTTTTAGATTTCTAATTTCTGTTTGCTAAAACAAATCCCACGTGAAAAAGTATTCAAAGCCTTCTTGATTTTAATTGTCAATTTATTTATTCCTGCACATTCTAATATTTATTCATTTTCATATCTCTGTTTTTCCACTGTTGTGCAAACACAATTCCAGCAGCTGCTAACATGTGTAAAATTAAATATATATTGTATTTCCTTTCAAATAGCCAACAAAATATTTCTGGTTTTAAATCCATATCTTGCTTTACCATTGCTTCTAACCACTAACTCTTGAATAGCTACTTGGACCGACCTAAGTACTGAACCAAATTCATTTATTCCTTTTTTTTTTTAAATTGAGAACTAAATTTCAGAAAACGAAATCTGTATTGCTCTGTGAATCTATCTTTTACATTCATTTTTAATCTAACTTCTTGGATGAAAGATTATATCTTTCCTGTTTGTTGGGGGACATCCTTCCTGAAACGACTGTACATTGTTGGGTGAAAACAGAGGTCTCTTCTGTTACCTCAGCTTGCAACCACAATTGAGTCCAATATTGTTTTATTTCTTCTGCAGTTAGTATTATTTAACAGGATGAAGAGGCAACAGAGTATGACTGCTAGGACAGTCATCTTTCCTGTGCAAGTAGCTGTTTTATTGCTTTGTATGCTTGTTTCATCCTTAATATAGTAGTGCAAGCAATTAAAGTCTTCCTCTCTGTATCTCTTTGTGCAGGCCATTCATTGGAGCAAGGTGGTCAGTGGGCAACTTCAACACACAAAAGGACATTAACCTTCCTTTTCTATTATTTTGTGTGCTTGTTTCATCCTAATGCAGTGCATGTGATTAAAGTCTTCCTTTCTGTGTCTCTTCTTTGTGCAGGTTATTGGAGCAAGGTGGTGAGGTGGTGGTGCAGAAGATGGAGAAAAAGACAGTAATCTTCCTTTTCTTTATTTTATTTATTTCTTAGATTTTTAGACCGCCCCTCTCCCTAAAAAGGACATTTTGTGTGCTTGTTTCATCCTAATGCAGTGCATGCAATGGAAGAGTTCATTTCTGTGTCTCTTCTTTGTGCAGGCCATTCATTGAGTCAGTGATACCGGGGACTGGCAAGGACAGTCATCTTCCTTCTGTAAGTAGCTCTTTTATTGTTTTGTGTACTTATTTTAATCTTATTGTAGTTTATCCATTGAGGCAAAGAATTCATTGACATTGGCTTGGCCACTCCACCTAGTCACATGGGTGGCAAGCCACTCCCACCTGGTCATATGGTGGCAAGCCACTCCCACCTGGTCACATGGGTGGCAAGCCACTCCCACCCAGTCACATGGGCAGCAAGCCACTCCCACAAAGCAGGCCATGCCTACAGAAGCAGTTCCAAAAAATTTTGAAACCCACCACTGGGCTTACCTACTGGATTACCATTGCCTATTGCTGCCTCTGTGCACCCCATTTTTGGCCCGTTCCAATCCCTGCCGCCCAGAATGGGTGGAAAATGGGGTGCACGGAGGCCAGAAACAAGGCATGCAGAGGCAGCAATAGCCTATGGCAATCCCTGCAGGCTAAAACAGCCTATCATTGGGAGGTCCAATGATCAGCTGCTTATGCTACGCAGGCTGTGTTAAAACTGAAACTGAAAGGAGCTGTTCGCTCTTTGCTGCAAGGAAGCAAATTGCTGAGCGACAGAGGCGTTTTTTTTTTCCTTGTGCTAATCAGGCTGTGCTGAAATTGAAACTGAAACAAGCTATTTCCTGTTTGCTGCAAGGAGGCAAATTGCTAGGAGGGAGAGGCTGATTTTTTTAATTCTTATTTTCCTCCCCAAAAGTTAGGTGTGTCTTATACTTAGGAGCAAAAATACAATAAATGTAGCAACGATTAATGCATTAGGTTTAACTAGGTCTAGAATGGTAATCTCACTTATGGGAAGACAGCCAAGGATTTAAAAGGATTTTTAAAAAACCACACAGCTGATCAAGCTCATAAGGTTGCCCTAAACGTGTTTATCAAATAAACCCAGTAAGTAAATTATAAAAACAAAGTTATTTCTTTGGAAGTCTTTAGGCCAGTCATTTCCTACCTGTTAATTTCTTTGCTTACTTCAGTGGGTTTTCATCTTGGCTTAGCTTTCAATTTCAACACACACTTATTTTGATGATTATTATTATTTTCGGATTTACAACACATTTTGGACAGGTTTATCCCTAAACCTTTTTTCCATTTTAATCTGGTTTTCCTTTTTCCCCCAAGCATTTCTCCTGTGTGTGTGTGTGTGTGTTCTCTCAAATTACCTATTTTTAAATATGTTTTGTGTTAACCATATACTTAAAGATACTTTGAAATGATGTTTTGAGTCAGAGATTCTGTTGAAACTTTCAGGAAGTCTGCTTTGGTCTGATATTTTCATTCGGAGGTATTGAAAATCCAGTGGTAGGAATTCACAACATTGAATTTTTTTTAAGTATCGCCATATCCATAATAACATTCTTGGTTTTTCCTGGGCTTTAAATACCTTGCCCATCATATATGTCTGTTTTATTCCTTCAGGAAATATATCTGACCATTTTCTTTGAATACAGTGTTAGATTTTTTTAAAAAAAAATACAAGAAATGGATACGAATAAAAAGAAACAGTAAGGCAGGGAGTGTGCGCTTACAGACCTCTGACGAATGGGGTGAGGTTGACAGTAGACAGGTTAAAATTGTGGGGGTTTGGGGAAGAAACCACAGATGGAGCATTTCAGGCATGGGCCACTCTGTTAACTGAAGTCGTATTTCCTGCAATCGAGTTTGTACCTATTGTGTGCTCTTGTGTTGTTGTGGCTGAAGTAGTCATTGATAGGTAGGACATTGCAGCAGATAATTTTATGTACTACGCTTAGGTCGGATCAAAGATGGTGAAGTTCTAAGTTATCTAAGCCCAAAATTTTAACTCTGATGGCATAAGGGATTCTGTTGCGAGCAGAGGAGTGCCGGGACTCTCCTCGTAAAATAGCTCTGGACTCCCTCAATTGTATTAATGTCCGATATGCAGTGCAGGTTCCAGACAGATGAGCTCTGTGTGTGTGTGTGTGTGTGTGTGTGTGTACATATGCGCTCTCTCTCTCTCTCTCTCTCTCTCTCTCTCTCTCTCTCTCTCTCTCTCTCCCTACCTACCTATCTACCTATCTACCTATCTACCTATCATCTATCTATCTATCTATCTATCTATCTATCTATCTATCTATCTATCTATCTATCTATCTATCTAGAGATAGAGATAGATAGATAGATAGATAGATAGATAGATAGATAGATAGATAGATAGATAGATGATAGATGGATATAGATATAGATATATATACACTATATTATACAGAGAGACACAGAGAGAGAGAGAGACTGAGAGAGAGAGACTGAGAGAGAGAGACTGAGAGACACAGAGAGACACAGAGAGAGAGACACACACACACACACAGAGAGAGACAGAGACAGAGAGAGAGACAGAGAGAGATATGCTGCTTTGTTTTCATTGGTACCACTGATAAGCTACTTGGAAGAAATGTTTATGTGGCTCTAAATATTTGGAAGATTAATCTGAATCTCTTCATTCTGAAATCTTCCACTGGCTTTTCAACCTTAAAATGTCCATTCTGAAGGGTAGCAGCTTGGGGAAAGTCATATTCCATGACAACTTAAAATGGAACATGAGTTGTGATGACCCTGATTGGTCAGGTGGATATCCAAAGTGAAGTTAACGAGATTTAAAGAAAGTAGAGAATCTTTAATTAATACAGAATGTGAATATATGTATTAAAGTTCTAGAACAAAAAGCCCGAAGTTTTAAACATATCCATTTCCCTTCTGAATTCCTATCTTGTATGGAAGAGACTGTTGGGCACCACAATATATTCCCTATTTGTGTTTGGCCATTGAGCCACGTGTTAATATTTACATACATGAAGACTGTCTAATATAAGTATGTTAGTGTTCCACCTTGAGGTGGAACTACTACTTTGGGGAATAGGTCTTCTTTGTGGCAGCCTCTTATGTATTGGAACACTACTATGGAAAGAAGGAAGTTATGACGTAACTTTAGTAAGAGAGGGCAAAATATAAATGCATTTATAACTAGTGTCAAAAAACAGCTTTTTATAATCTTTATTTTTATTTTCTTCTTCCATTTTTTATCTTACTACTTAGCGTTTCTTTTCATTATCTTTATTTTGTTTTATTATTTTAAAATTTAGCTTTAGCTTAACTAAACTTTACAGTAAAATTGGGTGACGGTTTCTTTTAATGAGTTACAATTAAGGAAGAAAAATATTGGTACTGTTGTCGATGATAAGGTGTGGGTTAAAAGTGGTAAAATCCACAGAGTTCAAGAATGGGACCCCTTTTCACGAACATGCTTACAAGCAGAATTTCTTATTAGGAGCCAAGGATAATAATACTATTAATCCATAAACCCAATGGCAAGACGGCTTCCATTTTTAAGGCATAATACATTTAAGTAGTGAAATTTAGTCAAGTTAACAAACATCTTTGCCTTCTAAGGCCCTTAATTACTTTGCTGTGTGTGCTCTTTACGGAAGGAAAGGTTAAGTTTCAGTTAGATGTTAGTGAAAGTAAAATACTGATTATTTTTCCCCCATCCAGAGCCTTGAAATCTGTCCCCGAAGCCTTAAGAACAGAGCTTGGTAGGGCTGTGCCTACTTCAAAAATGATTTGGAAGAAATTTGTGGCACCTAAGAGAAGCAGGAACACAGCGCCTTCTATTTTTGAAAGAGAAACTTTTCTAAGTTCCATGCAAATCTGATTTAAAAAACAAACAAACCTGCTTGGCTTTAAAGAGACGACTGGTTCATATGATTCCTAGAATAAGGACAGCTTCTTAAAACTAGCAGGAAAACCTGAAATAATTGGGCTGCTGTCATGAATAGCAAAGAAGCTGTGCTTTCTGGAAACATCTAAAGCACTTCCAAATCGTTTGTGAAGCCGATGCATGATTTCTGAAGCAGAGTCGCTAGAAGTCTAGATGGACTTCAGCGGGCGACTGTACCTTCAGGCTACAAAAAGGTAGTAATACTCTCCACAAAACACACCATTTTATTATACAGCTCCTTGTAATGGCATCTGCAAGACTCATTGTCAAGTTGTAAGCAGAGGATGAAAGCGTTTGCTTTCCATTCTGCCTGAATAACTAAGCTTCTTTCCAGAGAACAAAGCTTATTGTAAGAGAAGGGAAGATCTTGCTGTTTTTAACTCTGCATCCATGAAGATTCCCGCGTACGCTCATTTTGTACACACAACATCCCTTTTTGTAACAGGGTCTGCTTGCGAGGCAGTTTGAATATTCAAGAGGCAAAGCTCTACCACAGTCAAGCGTGATTGCTTGTTCTGGTTCCTTGCATATTTTTTAAAAAAATTACTTTGCAAAGTTTTCATATTTTAATTGCTTCTTCCATTCATCTTTTTGTCATCTGCGAGCCACCTGGAGTCACCTTACTGGGTACATGTGTGGCATATAAATGTAATAAATAAATAATAAATTGTAATTTTCTGACCCCTTAGATTTATGTTACCTGTTGTGTACCATAACAGGCTCCAAGATCACCACAGATGAGGACGGCAGCCAAGAAATTAAAAGATGCTTGCTCCTGGGGAGGAAAGCTATGTCCAATCTAGACAGCAGACTAAAAAGCAGAGACATCACCCTGCCAACAAAAGTGTGTCTGGTCAAGGCTATGGTTTTCCCAGTTGCAATGGATGGCTGTGAAAGTTGGACCATAAGAAAGGCTAAGCGCCAAAGAATGGAGGCCTTTGAACTCTGGTACTGGAGAAGACTTCTGCAAGTCCCTTGGACTGCAAGGCGATCCAACCGGTCAGTCCTAGAGGAGATCAACCCTGACTGCTCCTTAGAAGGCCAGATCCTGAAGAGGAAACTCAAATATTTTGGCCACCTAATGAGAAGGAAGGACTCACTGGAGAAGAGCCTCATGCTGGGAACAATTGAAGGCAAAAGGAAAAGCAGATAACAGAGACTGAGGTGGCTGGACGGAGTCACCAAAGCAGTTGGTGTGAGCTTAAATGGATTCCAGAGGATGGCAGAGGACAGGAAGGGCAGGAGGAACATTGTCCATGGGGTCGCAATGGGTGGGACATGACTTCACAACTAACAACAACAACCTGTTGTGTGATTCTTCAAGATGTTGCATTTTCTTCCAATTGCCATTTCTGGGTTGTCTTCAAAGGGACCCCCAAGTAGAGGATACAGCAGTAGTCTAGCAACTGGTAACAACATGGATGAAGATCATCAGGTTTTCACACTCTGTTACAGTGACTGAAATTGATTAGATGAGTTTAATTTAGTTCCCTTTTCCATTACCTCATTTAACTATTCTTTTATCTATTTACCGAAGCACCAAAAGGTAGGACAAGGAGAAATGGATGGAAACTAATCAAGGAAAGAACCTACCTAGAACTGATGAGAAATTTCCTAATAACAAGGACAATTAACCAGTGGAACAGCTTGCCTCCAGAAGTTGTGAGTGATCCATCACTGGAGGTTTTAAAGAAGAGTCTGTACAGCCACGTGTCTGTAAGGTATAGGGTCTCCTGCTGGAGCAGAGGGCTTGACTAGAAGACCTCCAAGGTCCCTTCCAACTCTGTTATTCTGTTCTGTCCTAGTAAGGACATGGCTGATGGCTTTCAGATCTTCTCCCTCTGATATAGTGGGACTACATTGACTGGAATTGATTAGATGTGCTTGATTTTCCATTAACCCCTGTCGTTTTGTGCATAATTTTGGTTTGTTTGAGACATGATGAGGATGTGTGAGACTGGGTGTGTCCCCCTTGAAAACAATAATAATGACATTCAATGCTTTACATCTTAAGCAATCTTTCTCTTCTGTCTTCTATTCAACGCTGGTTAGAATCTTGAGCCCAAGTGAGGAGCAATAATTATTATTGTTGAAATCAATTGATTTATGCATTCGTGATCTATTGTACCTTGTTATGCCTCTTCTTTTTGAGACTCTCTCCAGTGTGTTTACAATATTTCCTTTCATTCCCCCAAGAAGCAGCCCAAATCTCGGATTGTATGAAAAGTATTTTGCACTGCGCAATGCTAATCGGAATGCTTTCGCTAACCTTTATTTTATATCTCGGTATTTTCTGTGCCTCCTCAAACAAAATAAAATATAATTTATCTAAGAGGCAAGATGACATTTTAGTCTTTCTGTAGGGGAAAAAAAATAGAGACTGCTAGAAAAGAGGAGAGAGCATCATCTATTTTACCACTACACCACACACATGAAGTGGAAGGTAAGAAAGCCTTCTCTTAGTAAAGCAAATAATCTTCAATTCTGAACAATGACAATCCTAACACAAAGTGTGTGCTCATGTGCATGCACTCACACGCACACACACACACACACACACACACACACACACAGATGCACCTACCAGAGGAAAGAAAAAGAAAATATGTCAGAAGCTCAGAAAAATAGAATCCATGGTGACTGAAGGCAGCCCCGTACGGATTGCCATTTAGCAAGCAGATCCCCAAAGCAAACTCTAATTGGTCTTTGTAAACTTGAAATGTCACTTAAATATGAAATTTCTATTCCCAGGATTGGTTATACATATTTCATTAAATTTCTTCCTTCCCCAGATGGAATACGTAGAGCTTCTGGTACTAGTTGCCTTCTTTGTAAGCTGGATATTTTTGTTCTGCTTGGCCTTCCAATTGAGCCGTCTTTTCCTCCTGATCCTTTGCCCATCTCAGCATGGGACAAAAATGTGGGTTACTACTTACTTTCTTTTCATGCACTTTCCAAAGAAAACCTGGAAGAAGGAATGCTCCGCCTTCACCTGATGCTATAAAAAATTCAAATCTATCAATCAATAAATAAGCCATCGCTTTAAAACTATGAAATGTTTTATAGCAATCTCCACCCATCTCTGCAAAGTTGTTGTTAATTATTATTTCTGGGCCATCTGCCGGCCTACTGTTTTGTCATTTTTATTTATTTTTATCCTTCTTGTGGCCCTCCAGCAACCAACGGAGCTGGCAGCAGAATCAGACAGTGAGGAGGTTGGGGAGGAACATGGGCCAGTCCTGGAGTCTTGGGAAGGCTCGGATGAGCGCTCTGTGTCAGAGACAAAGATGGGGCCAAGTCCATCTGGCAGTTCTCAGCTGCCTTTGGAGCTAGACAGCAGTGAGGCAGAGGAACAGCTGGAGCCTGTTCCCAGTGTGCGGATGAACAGAGCTGCCAGAAGAAAAGAACAGCTAAGAAATCAGGGTTGACTTGGGAGTAAAGCCACAGGTGGATGGTGTATTGCCCCTTCCATAGGAAATAAAAGAGGAGGGAAAGGGGAGTGGGCTTTTGAAGACAACAATTTGTTTGTTTGTTCGTTCAGTCATTTCAAGAGTGTGAAGATCTGTCCATGAATCTCAGAGACTCTGTGCCCAGTCTTTCCTTGTACTGCACTGCGTTTGGAAAATATTTACATGGCAGCTTTCCAAGCTAGGTAAGGTCTGTGGTCATAAATTCACCTTTGAAAGACTGTTTACCAGCTTTTGCTGAGTGTGAATGGGCGGAATTCACATTTGTTTAATAAAAGGATTTTTGTTGGGACTAGGAATCTGCTTCATGCTTTTTGGGGAAGCCTAGGTCAGAACATTGTTATTATAAATTCTCTCCTGCCACTCTTCCTATAGGACACTTAAGGCAACAAACTTTTAAAAAGTAACACAAGGAGCTATGATCTTATTAAATTGGATAAAAGCCCTGATCAAACTCGCTCCAATTGACCCAATCTACCCTCCAAAGTGGATCATCTCCAGACTGAAGAAAGGACTTCAGGCATCTCCTGGGAAGATGCGTTCATAACTGGGAACAAAGTATTAAGCAAAACATTTCTTTTTTTGTCATTAAAAAAGGCACTTTTAGCATTATTTATTGTTAAAAGGGTTTATTGCTTTTAGGTTCAGTGTGGTCTTCAAACTGCTGCACTCTTAAAATATGATAATAATACAGTAAAATCACAACAAGATACAGGCAAAAAATAAACATACCCTAATACAAGCCAAACATTATTAAAAGCCAACGAAGGCTGTAAAACCTTCCCCAATAATAGTACTTTGTTGTGTTTTCTTTTGTTTTTTTAACCCAAGAAAATTCAGTGCGAATAGAACAAATTACAACTCTCTGAAGAGCAAAATGGAGTGATTTTATTCAAATAGAAATATAGAATAACTGAGTTGGAAGGGACCTTTGAGGTCTTCTACTCCAGCCCCCTGCTTAGGCTGGAAACCTTACACCACTTCAGACACATGATTATCCAACATCTTAGAAACTTCCAATGTTAGGGGATTCACAACCTTCTGGAGGCAAGCTGTTCCACTGGTTAATTGTTCTGACTGTCAGGAAATTTCTCCTTAATTCCAAGTTGCTTCTCTCCTTGATGAGTTTCCAGCCGTTGCTTCTTGTCCTGCCTTCAGTTGTTTCGGAGAATTGACTTCCTCTTCTTTGTGGCAGCCATTGACATATTGGAACATTGCTAACATGTCTCCCCTGGTCCTTCTTTTCATCAGACTAGACATACCCAATTCCAGCAACCGTTCTTCATGTGTTTTAGCCTCCACTCCCCTAATCATCTTTATTGCTGTTGTAAACAAAGAATATTTGTAAACAAGAAGATGGATGGTTGTGGAATAACAGGAGTGAACACAGAAAAAATTGCCACACAGCTGTCTAAAACAGGGATCACCAACCTTTCTGACCTAAATTCATGATTTTGAATCCCATGGACCACTAATATGAATTAGTGACAGACTGGGGTCCTTCAGGCACTTAGCTTGGCTGCCTGTTAGCGGAGAGAAGCACCCAGAATCAGAATGAATGTTTGTCTTGTAGCCAGCCCGGGCACTAGATTACTCCCCTGCAAACTTTGTCTTTCGAGGAGCCCAGCCGGAGTTTCGTGCACCATTCACTGAAGCGCCTGGACTCCCTAGGAGGGAGGGAGGGAAGGGCTGGAGCTACTAAGCAGGCAGCCAAGCTAAGCGCCTGAAGAACCCCATCATATCAGGAGCTGCAGTTTGAGGATCCCTAATTTAGTGCAATATAAAAAATACAAAAGTGTCAAAAAGATTTTTCTGCAGACCACAAAATTTTGTTGAGGACCACCAGTGGTCCACGGAGCACCAGTTGGTGACCTCTGGTCTAAAAAGGTTTGTTGATTATTATTTTTTTGCATACTTTTGCACCCTATTCCCCCTTCACTTGATCACTTCCCTGGCAACATTCTTCATTTTTCTTCAAGCAAAACAAAAGGCGCTGCAAAATATCCTCCTTTCCGAACCCTGAGAGTGACAGTTCAATATATTTCAGAGCAGCTAAAGATACGGAAGAGGAATTGTCCAAGAAGCAGGAAGTTCACTAGAATGGATTTTAATCAATGTCCTCACACCCTCCAAACTGTAGTTGTGGGTTTTTTTTTTTAAAAAAAAAGGCCAGGGCATACATCTGGAAAAATAAAACAATGTTTTTTGGCTCATAGCAATGGAAAGATAAAAACATCTGTCACACAGAATGTCCCTGCAAACCCGAGATTATTAGTTTCATAGGGATTTATTAATTTGATCTATTTCAGCTCTTATCCAAGCATATGGGAGAACATCAGCAGACAATGGAGGACTTGTAATCATTTGGCAAAGAGTTTATATAATATATATTCACCTGTTTTTAAAATGCTAACTCTGAAGCGAAAGAAAGCAAGAGGAAAGAATCACTATGAATTCTCCACAGAAGCAGACCTTTGCAGTAACTCTGTCACCCCATACGCGGGCTTCAAATGTCATCATTTTGCCTTCTTCTTGTGACAGATTTTATCTCCCAATTTGTTAGCGGTGCTGAAAATTGCTTCTGGATTCTGTGGGTCATTAGGCACAGTCCAAAGTGAAAACATTTCGCAGGCCATGTACACATTCCGTGCATGCACACAGTCTCAAAAACATGCCTAAATAGGACGGCATAGAGCAGGCCCACCCATGATTTTCTCTACCAGTCCGATCCGGCTGAATACCACATGTGAGTAACAGAGTTCAAAAGAACCTTGGAAGTCATGTAGTCCAACACCCTCCCAGGAAATCTATACTATGTCTGATAAATGGCCATCAGGTCTCTTCTTAGTTAGTTAGTTAGTTAGTTAGTTAGTTAGTTAGTTAGTTAGTTTACTTTATTGTCATTGCACCTTGTACAACAAAATTAAATGTGATCTTCAGTGTACAATGACAGTTCAGGTTGTGGTTGTTAAGGAATCATGTGCAGCCATTAAGCACAACATCAGGGGTTGCCTGGTTTCCTCATTGAATTGACTTGTTGGAAGCTTGCAATGAAGATCATGAGTGGTGATGATGTGACTGTGGGAAGCTGTGACCATTGTAACTATGTGCTGGTTGCCAAGTGCTCCAATCATGATCCGGGGACTGTGGGGACTGTGGGAGATTGTCTCCTGCAAACTCCATTCCCCTTTCGCTCCTCTTTTATTCCCTATGGGAGGGACCATTCATCATCCACCTGTGGCCTTACTCCCAAGTCTACCCTTGTTCCTTAGCTGTTCCCTTCGTCTGGCAACTCTGAGCATGCACGTACTGGGAACAGGCTCCAGCTGTTCTTCTGCCCTACTGATGTCTGACTCCAAAGGCAGCTGATAACTGGCATACATCTCTGGCCCCCTCTCTGCCTCCAACACAGAGCCTTCCTCAGAGCCTTCCCCAGACTCCAGGACTGGCCCATCTTCCTCCCCAACCTCCTCATTCTCCAAATCTGCTGCCAGCTCCACTAGCCCCTTGTGGGCCACAACAGTTTGTATGAATGTGTTCTTCTGCGCTTGCTATTAGAATGCCATAAAGCTGGGTGAGTAGAGATTTAAAATATCAGGAGAAAGGAAGAAAAAATAATTGAAAAAAACAGCAGGAAATGGAAAAAAGATTTCTGTGGGTGAAGCAGAAAAAATGGGATAAGGTCTTTGGCTGACATACAAACATTTAGATAAAAATGCAGATAGGAAAGGAACTGTCAGTTCCCAGATACCACTCCAGATCACTTGGGTAGGAAAAGAAAACAGATAAGGGCAGCACGTTTCCCTTTTATCAGAAAGTTCTGTTAAAAGTCTGCTTTCGATTTCAGTCAAGGGGATTCTAATTATCTTGACTATTGATTTCAATAGCAGCTCCCCAAAATCAAAGGATAA
Source organism: Natrix helvetica (assembly GCF_964273705.1). NCBI lineage: Eukaryota > Metazoa > Chordata > Lepidosauria > Squamata > Natricidae > Natrix > Natrix helvetica. The sequence continues at coordinate 4,091,550 of NC_138549.1, read as the reverse complement.
GGTTGTGATGGATGTGGTGGACTTCTGAATTTTTAATATACTGTTTTCAGAACCAATCTCATGGTTGGAGACAATTTTGTGTCAAGGCTGAGGAACATCTGACGGTTAAGTTTGATGTTCAGGACCGTTCAGCATCTGTGGAACACGATAACTTTAGATTTCAGATGAGGGTTGATCCACAACAACATCGTGCCTTCAGTGATAGGTGTTGTAAGGCTCAGGAAAGAGAGCATGAGAACTATTTTAAAATAATAGCAGAAACATAGCATCATAGCGCCAGAAGGGACCTTGGAGGCCTTCTAGTCTAACCTGCTTCCCATGGAAAGATATCTGGCTTTAGTTCATCCTGATTTAGTCTCCTGTCAAAGGGGCAAAGGAAATCTGTGCTATTGTTGAGATGTTGGTAAATGGTTACTTTGCTGTAGATGCATATGTGATTTATCTTTTGTGGTAATTAAATCTTAGTTAAATTGTAGTTTAACAAGCTTTAGTTGAACATGTTCCCATTTTAACATTACATTATTGATAGAATATTAAAATAGAGTGACAACAAGTATTAGGAATGACATGATAGCATGGTTTTGATATCTCAGGGGCTTCCACAAAGAAGAGGGAGTCAAGCTATTCTCCAAAGGACATGAGGACAAGAAGCAATGGGTGGAAACTAGTCAAGGAGAGAAGCAACCTAGAACTGAGGATACATTTCCTGACAGTTAGAACAATTAATCCGTGGAACAACTTGCCTCCAGAAGTTGTGAATGTTCCAACACTGGAAGTTGTGAATGCTCCTGGAAGTTTTTAAGAAGAGATTGGACAACCATTTGTCTGAAATGGTGTAGGGTTTCCTGCCTAAGCAGGGGGTTGGACTGGAAGACCTCCAAGGTCCACTCTGTTCTGTTCTGTTCTACTCTACTCTACTCTACTCTACTCTACTCTACTCTACTCTACTCTACTCTACTCTCTTGTCTATTCTATTCTATTCTATTCTATTCTATTCTATTCTATTCTATTCTATTCCATTCCATTCCATTCCCTTTCATATTATCTATTCAATTATATTCTATTCTATTCTCTATTCTGCATTGTATTCTATTCTATTCCTTTATGGCCAAGTGTAATTGGACCAGTGGTGTGCAGTGAGGTTTATGACTGGTGAGGCTGGTGACATCATCAAACCGCGTGGTTGCTCCGATTGCACGGGCACAGCCTGACCGGAGAAGTTTTTCTTCTCAGAAATGTCAGAAAGGGACAGGCAGGCTGCCCAGCTCCACTGAGAAGACATTTCTGAGAAGAGAAACTTCTCCTTTCTCCTCCTCCCCCCACCACTCCCTTCTAGCACTGATGATATAATGTTACCTAGGCATTTTTTGCATCGGGCGAGCCCGGGATCCTTGCAAGGGGAATGGGACCACGTGTGCAGGAGGCTCCTCAGCGCACAGCCTCAGATTAGCACAGCCATGGTCCCCTTCCCCTGCACACGTGGTCCCATTCCCCTCCATCCTGAGCCAACATGAAGGGGACCGCGGCTGCACTGATCTGAGGCTGTGCGCTGAGGAGCCTCCTGCACACATGGTCCCATTCCCCTTGCAAGGATCCCGGGCTCGCCCGATGTAAAAAATGCCTAGGTAACATCATCAGTGCTAGAAGGGAGTTGGGGGGGGGAGGAGGAGAAATGAGAAGTTTCTCTTCTCAGAAATGTCAGAAAGGGACATGCAGGCTGCCACAGCTCCACTGAGAAGACATTTCTGAGAAGAGAAACTTCTCCTTTCTCCTCCCCCCCCCACTCCCTTCTAGCACTGAGGATGTTATGTTGGCTGCGCTAATCTGAGGCTGTGCGCTGAGGAGCCTCCTGCACACGTGGTCCCATTCCCCTTGCAAGGATCCCGGGCTTACCCAATGCAAAGAATGGTGAGATCGGCGCACTTGGGGCTGCTGCTGCGATGTCCAGGGAGGCTAAACGAAGCCCCCTGCCTCTCCCAGCCACTTTCGCGGCTTCCCGGAGTATTTTTTTTTAATTTTCATGATGAGAGCGGTGAGGCTCTGCCTCCCCTGCCTCCCCTGACTGCACGTCACTGAATTGGACCATGTCTCTTATAAAAGACATATGGGCCATTGACATTTTAACCCTTTGTTTAAAATATTAGCATGTCTTTGTAACCATTCATAGGAGGAACAGGGATTTTGAAATCACGTTTTCTGCACTGGAAAAAGAAAATATTCTTTAAGTAGGGATGTGTAAAATTAGGCAACAACAATTTATAGGCCACCTGACTCCCACTGAGTCTCACATTGGCTTTGACTCCTTGGTTCATTCTGGATTTGAAATTTAATCTGATATATACTGTATTTCTGATTTCAAAATAGATTAAATTAGTTGCAGATATTTAAAACTAATCATCAGTCTATTTGGAATTCTGGATTAGTTGTGAGGTAAAACATTTCTGTGGATATACAGAAATCTTCAAGCCATCAAAATAACTTGGAGGCATCTTCTTTGATGATCTGAAGCCAATTTGGTTCCCAACTTTAATTGAACTATCCACAAACTGAATGCTTGTAACTCTGCTTTCTTACCCCTATAAGAAAGCCGACATTGATAAAGTGTTTCCAGGTTACTTTTGAAAGCTACCACAAGTACCAAGGCAGCAAATGAGCATCAAGCTAATGAAAACTTGTGAATCATTCGTTCTTAAAATGTAAGCTGTGCTGATGCAAAATTTACAATGCTCCCTTGGAAACCGGTTGGAGCAGGGAAAAATAAATAATGGCGGAAGAATTCATGAAGTTAACCTAACACAAAATAGACAACCAACACTCTTGTGAGTAGCCGATGACCTTTCAATTAGCCATCATAAACTTTATACTTGCACTTTAAGCGTGAGAAGCAATAATTGATATGGTAAAACCAGGGGAAGAAAGAATCAAAACCAAAGAACTGGAGAAGATCGCAAAGCATCAAGATCTGAACAATAACACTGAAATATTGTGGCATGTGCTGGCTGTGAGGATCCCAGTCATTATCCCCATACTGGGTGCCATACCAAAAAAATTTGGACGGCATTTAGAAAATCTGCGTGTTGAGAAAATTTACATCTGTCAACTGCAAAAGGTCACATTGCTTGGATCCACACACATTTTATTCTGATACATTATGACATCCTAGTGAAGCACCCATCACTTCAACCCTGAGCTGCAAATATTATCCTTTATTGGTTTATAATTGTCCTTTATAATTTAATAAGTATTTAAATCTAAATGCTATTGCTATGAAAAACAACAACACGGAGCAAATCCATTGTTTCTTAAGTATGTTTAAGGAAATAACCCAAGAGTGTCATTGTGTTTTGTGTATTATCCCTGAAAAGGTAAAATCCTGTGATTCTTGTAAGAGCTCTAGTGTCCATGACAGTGATCGGATTAATTTTTTTAATAATACCAGTTCTGTGGGCGTGGCTTGGTGGGCATGACAGGAAAAGGATACTGTAAAATCTCCATTTCCTCCTGATCAGCTGGGATTCAGGGGGCAGAGAATAGAGGTGGGCAGGGCCAGCCAGAGGTGATATTTACCAGTTCTCCGAACTACTTAAAATTTCCACTACCAGTTCTCCAGAACTGGTTAAAACCTGCTGAATGCCACCTCTGGTCCATGGAACCAAACATCAGATGTGTAGTCATTGTTTTGTAGACTATGATCCGTTTGATGAGACTCCCAGTTTTTCCCACCTAGTTGAAAATTCAACATCTTGCCCCCACACCTACAAGTCCATCACATGGTCCAATCTTTCATTGCCATGTTGGCAGCTTCCACCCATCCAATTCTGGTCAGGTGCAGAGACAAAGGATGACCTTGGCTTTCTAGAAAGAATTTTGTTATGGCTACATAGCATCTAACTCCATACAATCCCCCCTCCCATTTTCCCACAATAGAAAATGCATAGTAGAGTAATAGAAAGTGTGGCAGGCCAAAGATCCAAAAGAAAAGATGGCTGCAGGTTTGACAGGAGCTTTTAGAAGTTGAGATTAAAACTTCAGGAATTATTTTGAGAGTGTAGGCTATAGCTGGGGAATTCTAGGAGTTGAGATTCATACATCTGGAGGATGCCAAGATGGAAAACAACTTCTAAAGCTTTCAATCCCCCGGTGCAGCAGCAGTTTCAGAGGAAAGAAAGAAGCTAATCAGAGCAGCTCTGATCCAAACGGAGCATATTTCACTGGAACTTGGGAAAACAGCGAGACGAGAGGAGGTGAATAGAGAAATGAGACAACTAATTCAATTCACTAGTTCTAGCCAGCATTACTGCCAGTTCGCTTATGCGTACGCTGGATGTGCACTGCATGTGCATGCCCAGTTCAATGTAAAAGAAGATGGCAACAGCACAACTAGGGAACTGGTTCGGGGGCGTGGCCAGCCTGGGTTGCTGCCAGTTCTGTGATCCAGGCCAGCATACCACTACCAGTTCGGCCAAATTTAAAGAATCCTAAAATTACAGAATTAGCAGAACAAGCTACAAGCAAATGAAGATAACAATACCCATTATTTGGCTGAAAATCTGGTAACAAAATTTTTGTTGGTTGTGTGAGTTGCGTTGCTTTCCCCAAACAAATTTAATTTACTTAACACTTAAGTAATATGGTGTCAGAAGCTAATAATCAGGAGCATTTGCTGAACTCAAAGCAGAGACGTTAATTATTGCTATCTATACACAAATATCTGGTGGATTAATGGTCAAAACTAATTTGGCATTAGATAAGGGTCAATGGAATTCACAGAGGGTTAGACTTGTGTCTCCTGTGTCAATGCAGTGACTCCAAACTGATGACGCATTTAACTCCACCTTCCGTTTAGCCTGTCTTCTCCTACAAATACTGCGGCATATAAAATTTTGACAAATAGCACTTCATGATGAGTAAAACAGCTCCCAAAATTGACAGCCTTCTACTTAATTTTCAACCTTTTCCATCAATCAGCAAAAATAATTATGCCTCGGGTTTACACTGATTTTATTTTATTTTTCCTGCTGGAAGAAGGGGGTTAATCATCCTTCATTATGTTTATGGAGATTCTCAGTCATCCAGATCATGGTTGTCCCAAAGGTGCTTTTTCAAAAGACAACTATTCTTCCTTGAAGAAGTTTTGCTTCTCATCCAAGAAGCTTCTTCAGTTCAGAAACATCTTCAAGGAAAAACAAAGTCCAGTTGCCTTTTGAAAAAGCACCTGTCAGGGTTCCAAATAGCATCCAAAAGTAAATCAGAGTCAGAGGCAAAGTATTGCTCAAAGTTCCAATTTATTAAGAGTGCCATGTTGGCACATCTGGGAAAACCCGAATCTGAAAGCTTCCCGGTTTCCCCACCCAGTTGTAACTTCAAGATCTTGCTCCCACACCCACAAGTCCATCACACATGGTCCAATCTCCCACTGCCATGCTGGCAGTTCCACCCATCCAGTTCCGGTCAGGTGCAGAGGTACAAAGACAAAGGATGACCTTGGCTTTCTAGAAATAATTTTGTTATGGCTACATAGCATCTAACCCCATACAATCCCCCCTCCCATTGTCCCACAAAAGAAAATGCATAGCAAAATAATAGAAAGTGTGGCAAGCCAACATCTCAAAAGAAAAGATGGCTGCAGACCTCATAGCACCTTTGGGACATCCTTCATTATGTATCGCTGGGATTAATTTGTTCTTGCAAAGAAAGGCAGTATTTTGGCCCATTGGCCACCGGCAGCCAAATCAGAGAAGGAAGAGGCATGGAAGTGAGGATCAGCATCAGGGCAACCTGAGAGCTCCGAGGGGGAAGAGAGAATGGAGCTGGCAGAGAGACAGAGACAGAGAGAGAGAGAGAGAGAGACAGAGAGAGACAGAGAGAGAATGAGAGAGAGAGAGAGACAGAGAGAGAGAGAGATAGACAGAGAGACAGAGAGAGACAGAGAGAGACAGAGAGACAGAGAGACAGAGAGACAGAGAGACAGAGACAGAGAGACAGAGACAGAGACAGAGAGACAGAGAGAGAGAGAGAGACAGAGGCAGAGGCAGAACCTGGGCCATCCGTCAGCCCTCAGATGGAGAGTTAACAGCCCCCAGGTCTGGAGGTGGCTGATGAGGAAGAGAAGGAGCAGCTGGTTCCATTGCTTGGCACACAGATGTGCAGAAGGCAGAGGAGAGGAGAGCTGTGGAAATCTATGGGCCGGTCCTTGGGAAGGAAGAGCCACCACTGCTAGCGAAGCCCCACCCTAGTTCTGGGGATAAAAGTCAGGAGCCGGAGATGAATAGGTGTGGCAGACAACTAATCCTCTTCCAGTCAGATGGACTTGTTAGCCTGTGAGAGAAACTTTATGCTGGGGCTGCCATCAATCCTAATAAAAAAATATTTTGAGTTCACGTCAGAGGATTTGCGAGCTGGGTCAGAACTGGCAGTTGGAAACAGTTAATCTGGTATTAAAACTCTGCCCAATAATATAAAGAAGCTGAGCAGAATAATCAAGAGGAAGCAACATCTGGAGGATTATCAAAGAAGAAAACCAAGACTGTCTTTTCTTGGGAAACATCCTGTGAGGAAAAAAAAATGAGAATTAGAAACTGCAGCTTATCTCAAACAGATAAGGCCCAAGGTGTCAGAGTCCTCATCACTCACAACGAAAAGTACCTCCTCACCATAAAAGTACCTAGATAAATTGAAAGATCTCCAGGGCACAAAAAGAAAGAGAAAATTGATACATCCAGAATACGGCAGTTGAAAAACATCTTCATAAATGGAGTATCTAGAACTCACAAGATATCACAAAGTTACCTTGGGGGTCACAATCCAGATGTCATTAAGGGAAGAAGTCTGGCCTTTAGCTGCCTTGAACAGGGAGAATCTGCAACAGGCAGAAAATATGTCACAGGCATCATGGCATCATCGTCAAAGCATGCAAGCTTTAAAATTTGCATGCATTTTGCAGTGAGGTCATAACCTAAGTAACCACCTGGGGCCTTCTACTCAAGGACTATGCTAACCCAGCAAGCTGCTGGTGTGGTGGTTTGCCACCTTTTCTGCTGTACGTTGGCAGCAATCCACCTGAGCAACTCATCTTCCAGGCTTCCACAGCAGACCTCTGGAAAGATTTTGAAGAAAAAAAAGCAACTCTCAATTTCTCATCAACCATAGGGAGAGCAGCAGATAAAGCTAAGAAATCTATTTTAACTTCTTTACCATGTAAGCCCCAAGCCATTTTTTCCCCAAAGCGTAAGCTTTGGAGATGAATAGATCAAGACAAAAGAACAGTAAGTCTAGAGTAAGGAGTCTGGAGTTGATGTAGCAATTACTATGCAATGGGTAGGATCGATCAATGTGAAGACGGAGGAGGATCGCCGACACGTAGAGAAAGAAATGTGTAGTCAGTCTACTGACCACATGAATGGGAGATATTGATTTGATGCACATCTATCTTTCGATGGAAAGAACCAAAATAAAAGTGCTTCTAGCAAATGTAATTCCAGCTGTTCACTTCATCAAGGACTTCCTGATAATCAATGTGCAGTTTTGCATCCAAAAAAAAGTTTTTTTCAAAGAAAACCTAAACTAATAATGAAAAAAAATTCTCCTGAAATTCTCCCACCTCTCTCTCTCTTACTCGCTCTTACTCGCTCTTGATTAGCCTCCTTGTTGTGAAAAGTTGGAAGATTTTATTTCCATGGAGCAATAAAGCTCTATTTACAACAAACCATTAATCAATATATCCTGTACCTGTGAAGAGTCTTGCCTGCTGAAGATTTTTAAAAAACTTTTTCAGCATGTTAAGATGTAGAATATTTCCCCCTGTACACACTGTGTTAAAACAAAAGCTGCATTTATTCTGCAACTGTGAATTACAGAAAGGACATAGTAGCAGAAAATATTGACAATATGTATTACTTTTTTTTGTTTTTTTGTTTGTCAAACATGTACAAGATAGCAGGTGTAGGTATAAACATAAACAAAGGAAGTACCTTATTTTTGGGAGTATAAGACGTACTGGAGTATAAGACACATATTAGTTTTGGGGGAGGAAAATAGGGAGGAAAAATCTTCCTACCAAGTATTCATCTGGCTAGCAGTCTTAGTCTGGTTAGCTTCAGCACATAGGTTTACTGGTTTTGAACATGTGTGCACACTTTTTATCCCCTGATTGGGGAGCTGATGGCTGGTGTGCCATCAAATATGGCTCCGCATACCATAGGTTTGCCATCACGGCTATAAATTGTTTCCTTCTTCATGTGTTTGGGAGGTATGTTCATACCATTCTATTCTAAGGAGTTTTACTCTATTTGCTAGAGAAGGCTACTATTACTCTCCATTTTTCTTTTTTTAAAGTTTGATGCAGCATACTCCTGGCAGCTCAGATATCAAGGTACATTTATACTACTTTGAATGCATTTATTTCTTCTTTGAAAATTCTCTAGCTTCTCACATCTTGCTGTTATCAAATCAAGTCATGCAGGAGCATCCATATCTACTTCTTCAAGATTGGCATTGGAACTGAAGTGATTAATAAATATTTCTTTTTTTAAAAAAATCCAATAAATCTAACTTCCACATACTTGTCTGGCAATATGAATGCTTTCCATAATATTAGATCAGTTCCATGCCAACCATTGTTGACTTAAACTTTAAAATAATATATGAATTTGTATTACCATTTTCCTTAGGCTTACCAGATTATATATATAATATAGAGGGACTGTGTGTTATTTTTCTTCTGAAGGATTAAACGTACTAGATAAATTAAATCACTGTCTGCTGAAGAACCAGTTTCCATCACAGAATTTAGGGATGGTATCTATGGCAAATCTAGACAAAATACTAAAAAGTAGAGACATCATCCTGCATATAGTCAAGGCTATGGTTTTCCCAGTTGCAATGGATGGCTGTGAAGGTTGAACCATAAGAAAGCGCCAAAGAATTGAGGCCTTTGAACTCTGGTGCTGGAGAAGACTCCTGCGAGTCCCTTGGATTGCAAGGTGATCCAACCAGTCAGTCCTAGAGGACTGCTCTTTAGAAGGCCAGATCCTGAAGAAGAAACTCAAATACTTTGACCACCTGATGAGAAGGAAGGACTCATTAGAGAAGATGTTGGGAAAGATTGAGGGCAAAAGAAGAAGGGGATGACAGTGAATGAGGTGGCTGGATGGAATCACCGAAGCAATTGGCATGAGCTTGAATGGACTCTGGAGGATAGAGGAGGACAGGAAGGCCTGGAGGAACATTGTCCATGGGGTCACAATGGATCAGACATGACTTCACGACTAACAACAACAACAACAACAACAACAACAACAACAATCTATTGGATTTATCCTGGAGAATTCTATGTATTAAGTATCAGCACTGATCTGATGAAGTATAATCAATGCATTTCTCATTTATAGGACAGTTTTCCCTAATCATTTAGAAGAACCGAGAGTTGCATATCAAATCTCTGATGGCTACTTAGGTGTGACCAATGGGTTGTATTTACTTATTAAGTCTTAAATTTATTTTAGAGAAGTGAAAACTTCTAATTAGAGAGTGGGAGAAGCAGTACCCAAAGGACTTTAAGGAAATTATTCATTACATATTCACAACCGAAAGGAGTTTAAGAGAATTTTGTATCAAAGGATATGGCTAAGAAATCTACTAGGAAAAACTTCTTCAACACAAGTGTTAATTGATTTTCTTTCTGTCCCAACATATAAAACATTCCTTCCCTTATTCCTCCTAAATTGTGTTATTCTTTCCCCAATATGTATTCAAAATATCACAATTCTACAAAGAGAAGCCTATCTAGTTGTAGTCTTCACTTTTCTTGTGAAAATAATTGTGCTGCTATGGAAGGTGTCACCTGCATCATAGATTACATCAAACTAGATTTATGACAGATAGATTAAAGACTAATTTCAATTGCTAAGCAAGACGGTTGATGGACTTTAAGTGGTGGCTGAGTGGTTAGAATGCAGTATTGCAGGCTAACTCTACCCACTGCCAGGAGTTCAATCCTGGCTGGTTAAAAATTGACTTCCATCCTTCCAAGGTGAGTAAAATGAGGACCCAGATTGTTGGGCACAAGAGGCTGACTCTATAAACCACTTAGAGAATGCTGTAAAGCACTGTCAAGTGGTATATAAGTCTAAGTGCTATTGCTATCTATGTCTCTCTGTCTGTCTGTCTGTCTGTCTGTCTGTCTGTCTGTCTGTCTGTCTCTGTCTATCTTCTGTCTGTCTGTCTGTCTATCTATCTATCTATCTATCTATCTATCTATCTATCATCTATCATCTATCTATTCATGCATCCATGCATCCATGCATCCATCCATGCATGCATGCATGCATCCATCCATCCATCCATCCATCCATCCATCCATCCATCCATCCATCCATCTATCTATCTATCTATCTATCTATCTATCTATCTATCTATCTATCATCCGTCTATAGAATGGTTAGAATGCAGTACTGCAGGATACTTCTGCTGATCGCTGGCTTCCAGCAGTTCAGCAGTTCGAGTCTCACCAGGCTCAAGGTTGACTCAGCCTTCAACCACTTAAAGAATGCTGTAAAACACTGTGAAATGGTATATAAGTCTAAGTGCTATTGCTATATGGAATATATGGGGGGGGGGGTTGGCATAATATGCTGTATGAATTAAAAAAAATGTTTTAGAAACAATATGTTAAGTTCAGGAAAATTCCATGATAAGATGGCTGGTTTTATTGCTGTTACTGCATTCATTCTTTTGGTCTGTAATAACCAGATGTAATTGTAATGTTTTCAACATGATTTTATGTTCCTGTAAGTGCCGTGATATATCAGTTTCAGTGTTTAGATTGTCCAATTTAATCCTTGCATGTTCCTTTTTTTTTTCCTTGCTTCTTTCTGGCCCACGTTTGTCTTTATGAAGGAAAAAAAAACCTAATGATTTAGAATTAAACAGTTTTACTCTTCCTGAAGGAAAATGGACTATCAGATATCAGTCACCATTGTATTTCAATATTCATTTCCTATTCCAAGGATACGTTTAACCCAAAATGAAAAGATCAGGCGTGCTTAACATCAAAACAGAGCCAGCATATTTGGTGTAGCAGAAAAACAGCCCCCAAATTTAAGACAATTTGCTGCCATACCAACAAAAGATTGGACTGTAAATCAAAAATGACCTTTCCATTTTAAAGGTCAATTATTGGGGAGGCAATCTAGTCTCACATGCTAGCCAGGGCTCCCTGCCTCAGATCAGTAACCACAAAACATCATCAATCAGCAGATCCATATCATTATTAGTATTATTTCTTCATTCAAGACACACTCCTATGTCTTGAACCTCCAAAATTAACCCATTAACCATTTTCAGGTTTCCACCAATGGCAATAGAGTGGAAGAGAAGAGAAGAGAAGAGAAGAGAAGAGAAGAGAAGAGAAGAGAAGAGAAGAGAAGAGAAGAGAATGTATTGGAATGAAGAATAGAACAGAACAGAACAGAACGTATTGGAATGAAGAATAGAATAGAATAGAATAGAATAGAATAGAATAGAATAGAATAGAATAGAATTATTTATTGGCCAAGTGTGATTGGACACACAAAGAATTTGTCTTTCGTGCAGATGCTCTCAGTGTACATCAAGAAAAAAAATACATTCATCAACAATCATAAGGTACAACACTTAATGATAGTCATAAGGTACAAATAAGAAATCTGGAAACAATCAATATCAATATAAATCATAAGGATAGAAGCAACAAAGTTACAGTCCTGCAGTCTAAGTGCGAGGAGGTGGGTGATAGGATATAAATGGATATGTTGCCACACTGGATGATTTCACCATTCCTGTTTAACTCCCCCATCAAATGTGACCAGCTGTCTTTTTTTCTGTCTCAACAGACCTATGTTTTACACAGGAAACCAATGAAACTAATACTGAAGACATTTAGAATGTGGAATATATATATATTCTCCCTTTATTTATTTATCAGTGCAAATACAACACACACACACACACACACACACACACACACACACACACACACACACACACACATATATATATATATATATATATATATATATATATATATATATATATATATATATATATATATATATATATAACCATTTTTTAACAATTTAAAATCACCAGCCAATTCTCTGATGTCATTGCATTCTGTCAGACCTGCCCCAACTTAGACATTCAGGAAAGAAAGAGCCTCAACTCCATTTGATTAAAGTGATAGGTTCTTTTACTGTAGTTAAGTGGTTGGAGTGAAAGTAAAGCTAGATCTAAGTATTTCCGTGCAAAGGTTACAGTTTCCCTCCCTCCATGCCCTGACCCTCCCCATTTCATCACTGTCCAATAGGATGCCTTGAGAATGTTTTGGGAATGCCTTGGAGCTGGGCACTTCTCAATTCAGTTTTGCATTCTGTTCCCAGGCCAGATGTCCTTGGAATTGGTTTATTCAAGTTTTGGCAGTTTGGTTTTTTTGTCAATGTGTCTCCCCTCCCAGTGTTTTTCTTCTCATTGCCAGGCCCACATGTTACTCCCCCAAATTCATTTCCTCCTCCCTTGCAACTTATGACAGGATGCCAATGAGGCAAAGAAACTGGAGATGGCAGACCTGACTCATAACTGTGTTTCATTTATTATTTAATGGTTGCATCTAAAAATCTCTGCACTATTGCACGATTGGGAATGTTGTATCTCTTTGTATTTTCTTAATATCTAGGTTGCATAAAAAGTCTCAGTCTTTGCTGCTAATTTATGGTCAGTTGGATTTCTTAATCTGCTTCAGGTAAATTTAAATTCTGCTTTGGTCTTCTCTCTTTCCAGGAAAGGCTATTTCATCATACTAAAGAAAAACATAGAATGGATCTTAATCCAACTGAATTTAGTGAATTTTCCCCCCTAATGCAAGGTTTTCCCAAACCTTCTAAAACTTTAGTTTAATTTGGTTTTTTTTCCCACTCCTTTTTTATCATAGGAGTTAAATCATAAACAACAATTAGATGACTCAGGCTGCAGTTGGAAAATTGCTAATTGCCATTATAGTTGTTTATGATGCTCTTGAGCATGACTACCTTGCACAGAAACTGAGAAGATCAAGTTTTAAGATGTCTGTTTTGCTTAAAAGACACAACTTTTCCCCTTGGGTGATTACAGGAGGGATCCTAGAACATAAAGCAACCTAATCCCATTGTATGCTTAGATAATGCAGGTCTTTCTGGCATGATTTATTTGTGCTGGGGATCGTGTGTGTGTGTGTGTGTGTGTGTGTGTGTGTGTGTGTGTTCTTTGTATATACACAGAGAGACACATTAAACACACACACACTCACACATATTTACTTTTATGATCCTGTAATCTCTTGCTTCAGGGTTGGGAATGGGGTAACTGAGTGGAAGCTGAGCATTTATTGGCCAGATGCCCTTCCTGACACCTACATGGTGTTCACAGCAGATATTTTTTATTTGCACCCTGAAGAGAAACAATCTATAGCTGCCTGAGATTAAACTCTCAACCTTTAAAGTGGGAGACAAGTGTCTGCATTGGATGTACCATGGTGGGGTTCAAATATTTATAACCAGTTCTATGGCCTTCGATTGATAGGTGTGGCTTGGTGGGAGTTATGTGACTGAGTGGACATGGCCAACTTGACATCATTCATGGCAGGGTAGAGTGGCACCATGTTGTGAGTGACATCAAGTTGGCCACACCTGTTTAAGGACGAGAAGAAGACGCCAAGTTTGAACTTTTCATGGACGTGGTGAGGGGTGGGGGTGGGGACTGGGCCAGTGAGAGGTGGTGTGAGGTGTGTGTATGCACATCTAGGTCAGTGTTCATCATTTTGCAATTGCATATCTTGTTTCCCTGAAAATAACTCCCCCTCAGATAATAAGCTCAATTGGGCTTTTGAGTGCATGCAGTAAAATAAGCCCTCCCTGCCCTGGAAATATTGCAACACAGCAGCAGCCATGAGGTGACCACGCTCGCCACCTCCTGCACCTCAAAAATAATAAGACCTCCCTGAAATGGTAGGTTCACATTTTCTGTCGTTTTGAATAGAATAGAATGGAATAGAATAGAATATAGAAACAGGAAAGAAGAATGAGTAGAGTAGAATTAAGAATAGACTAGACTAGACTAGAATAGAATAGAATAGAATAATAGAGTAGAGTAGAATTAAGAATAGAATAATAGAGTAGAGTAGAATTAAGAATACAATACAATACAATACAATACAATAATAGAGTAGAGTAGAATTAAGAATATAATAGAATATATTTCTTTATTGGCCAAGTACGACTAGACACATAAGGATTTCATCTCCGGTGCACAAGCTCTCAGTGTAAATAAATGCAATAAGTGATAAACCATGATCATAATGGTAAAATACAATCATCATAAATCATAAGTTCAACACTCAGTGATCGACATAGGATACTAAATAAAAGCAATTAACATAAATTATAAGATATATACAACAAAGTGATTGTCATAAGATGATAAAGGGAATAGATAATAGGAAAGATAATAGTAAAATGTTGTGGCCCAGCAGGAGCCGTTGGAGCTGCCACCAGACTCCGACAGCGAGGGTCCCTATGAGTTGGCTCTGGAGGATGTGGAGGACCTTGGGCAGGGTTCTGACTCTGAGCAGGGATCAGACAGTCTGGTCGGCCACCAGGAGGTGCCGGAGGCATGGAGTAGCGGTGAGAGCCAAAGGAGGGGGGCTCCTGATGCCATGCCTTGGAGCAGTGGGGAGGAGTCATGGGACAGTGACTCAGACATCAGCAGGGAGTTCTTAGATGCTCGTTACCGCCGCGCCCACAGGCGCAAGGAGCAAGGGTGCAGTTACTGGTGGTAATTGCTCTCAGCTGCTGATAAGTAGACTCCTCTTCAGTCTGTAAAAGCATTGATTGTGCATACGCCCTTTGCAGAAGTCAACAAAGGAACTATTGGGAAAGTTCTGTCTTGGGTGCTTGACATGCTGGATAGCTGCTATCATGTCTCTGTGCCGGAGGGTTCTGAGAGTCTTGTCATGGTGGATTGCTGCCAAGGATCTGTCTGTCTGTCTGTGCAATAAATCCTGTTGAAGTAGTTTTGGTCCGGAGTGTGTTCTGTGTTGGCTAGGGAAGAAGGTGGGTCAGAACAGTAATACTAGGTGGTTTGACAGCCCAGGGCATAAGACAGTGCCGTGGGAATTAGTTGTTTAGCAGAGTGATGACATGGGAGGGGGAAAAAAAACTGCCTTTGTGGCCTGTTCGTTTTGGTGTGAAATACTCTATACCATTGTCTTGAGGGAAGAAGTTGAAACAATTTTCATCCAGGATGCGAGGGGTCTGTACTGCAGATATTTTTACACAGCCTTCTTTCTGGCTCGTGCAGTATACAGGTCCTCAGTAGAAGGCTGGCTGGTAACAATTATTTTTTCTACAGTTCTAAGACCAATCACTCAGCTTGGACCAATCCTTTTCTTGCTTTTTGTGCTTGAAAAATTGGATTTATCATTAAAGGAATTGCTGCTCTATTCACTCATAAACTCAAATCTTTTATAAATCAGTTATAAAAGCTCCTCTTTGAATAGCTCTCAAATTTGAAAATTGTCTATTTTTATCGGTAACTGTTCTTTAGTCATTTCCCATTCCATGTTTGCCTCTGTTCCATTATCCTATTGAATTTTCTCAGAATTTTGGGGTGAAGAACCTTGTTATTATCTTTTTGAATGTCAAACGATGCTTATCTATGAGAATCATCCATCGAGATAGTACCTTTGATAATGATGTTAGACTGATGTTTCCAGAAATCTGGTTATTGCTCTTCAGAATGCAAATTATTTTACACCTGTTTCTTCTTCAATAAGAGCCGTGGTGACACAATGGTTAGAATGCAGTATTGCAGGCTAATTCTGCTGACTGCCAACAGTTCGATTCTCACTGGCTAAAGGTTGACTCAACCTTCCATTCTTCCGAGGTTGGTAAAATGAGGACTTAGATTGTTGGAGCAATATATGCTGACTCTGTAAACTGCTTAGAGAGGGCTGTAAAGCCCTATGAAGCGGTATATAAGTCTACACACTATTGCTATTTTGTAGCAATGTTTTATCTAAAATAATCATTAAAACAACAGCCCCACAATTTTGTTTGTTCCCCTGATCTTTCTCTTTCCCTCTTTTTAAATTGGATTTTGCTATTTTTCAGATATTTTTCAGCCACCTAAGCCACCTGGGAAAGCCAAGGGAAATCATCAAAATAATAAAAAAAAAAAACAAAAGTTTGAATATTTTGGTCATGTGATGCAACACCCAGAAAAATATGCCCTCTTTCACTTAATCCTCCAGGGGAAGACTGAAGGCAGATGAGGTCCAGGCAGAATAAGAACATCATGGCTTCAAAATCTAAGATTTGGTTTGGACAAAACTCTGCAGCACTTTTTCATGCGGCTGTTGATAAAAATAGCATTGCCAACATGATTGCCAATGTCCGATGATGGATAGGGCACAAGAGGAAGAAGTTTTCAGATGAATTCCCACTTGAAAGTGAAAAAAATGCATATTTTATCCTTTATGCTTTTCGCTGCTCCTATTTGTACCAGGAGTTTTAATGATTTTTAATTCACCAATTGGGATAATGACTTCATTTGTTCTTACCTATATTTGCCTTAGATTATCCAATTCCATTCTTCAAGCTGCTATCTTCGTTTATTCATTTAAAATTATGTGCGGCACACACACAAACACACACACACACACACACATATATATATATATACATACATACATACATACATACATACATACATACATACATACATACATACATACATACAATATTATATTATATATATGTAAGTGTTATGTCAAAGCACCTGGTATGGCCAAATATGGGAGGGTGCATAGTGCTTCCCTTTTGCCTTTCAGCTCCACCCTAGAAGCCTTCTAGGCAGGAAACAATTTTTGTGTTGCATTTGTGCTGATAAATAAAGAAGCCTCCCTTAGTGTCTAATACAACTGCCAAACATGTAAAAACAGCCCAGCTTCAAATCCCAGTAAGGGTATGGCTGGCTGATGAGAGCTAAATAGCTTGAAATAGATCTATACTCGTCTCCCTTTATTTATTTATCAGCACAAATGCAACACACACACACACATACACACACACACACACACACACACACACACACACATTATATATATATAGGTCACTTCTGGCCTACAGGCCTTCTGTTTGACACCCCTGGGCTAAACATACGTAGTCTGTGTAACCAATCATGAAAGTTTTGTACAAGTTCTTGTTGAGAACAGGTAATAGACATTATTTTGATTGGCCCGAAACATATTCTCATCTAACTACATAATTACGAGTAAGCTTAACAAGCATTGAAAAATTTTCTTTCAGGGTCATCTTTGAGAAGATTACTTTCTCAACTAGCTTTCTAATATCTTTTGTACATCTGGACTCGATCTACTTCTTTGTTCAAAGAAGCGGCCATTTCCTCTCAGAACACCACTCATCCATCTGGCTGTCATAACAGAGAGCTCATATTTCACAGCAGATAAGGAATTTAATCTTCCTTTATCACATTTTAGCCTTGAGCTTTCGTCTGTAAAGTTTAGTGGCTGACTCATTACAAAAGTGAACGCAATCCTGTCAATAGAAAGAAACAGAGTAATAGAAAGGGGGAAATTCCTATTTAATTTTTATTTCAGCATTCTGTCTACCTGTATGTCTGTCTGTTTTTATCTATCTATCTATCTATCTATCTATCTATCTATCTATCTATCTATCTATCTATCTATCTATCTATCTATCTATCATCTATCTGTCATCTATCTATCATCTAATTATCTATCATCTATCCATCCATCAATCTATCTAATTATCTTTCTATCATCTATCTATCTATCTATCTATCTATCTATCTATCTATCTATCTATCTATCTATCTATCTACCATACTCTTTATATCATCTATCATGTGTGTGTCCCTCTCTCTCTCATCTATTCAGCTATCCATCTATCTATCATCCGTCCATCTATCTATCATCTAATATGTCTATCATCTAATCTGTCTATCATCTATTTATGACATCATCTATGTAATCTGTCTCTATCATGTATCCATTTTATCTATCTATCTATCATCTATCTATCTATCTATCATCTATCTGTCTGTCTTTCTTTCTTTCTTTCTTTCTTTCTACCTATTTATCTGTTGATTGATCAATCTATCACTCTATCACTCGTCTATCAAATTATTAGGCTATTGAACCCCAGAACTTCCTGAGTGACTTCACAAGATTAAACACACTTTATTATAGACCAAACAATACACAATGTGTAACACCCAACTGACTTCTTCAATATTGATTTTTTTCCCCCAAGTATTACTTTCCTTAGCTATGAAGATACGAAAGCATCTCTTCTTTTCACCCTTTATAATTGGTTTACCTACTTGGAACCTTTGAGAAAGGGCAAAGTATTAATCCAGAATAAATAGATTGACGAGCGCTGCTCCTATGTACTTTTGCTGCAGAGTGCGGTCCTTCGGCTTTCATAAGCAGCAATTATTATCATTGGAGAGATGAAGAGATTACAGATAGATGTCTGTAATAACTAGAGTTATGAAATTGACATTTACATTTCAATATAAGCTTTCCACTGTGCAACATGAGTAATTGCAGTGATAAAGGGTTCATAATATCAGGAGGATAACATTAACTGATATTAGATACTGCATTTTCATCATCCTGGACATGTTACAATCAGCGCTATTATTATATATTAGCCATTTCTTTCAATGAAAAGAAAAGACCAAGAAGAACGCTGCACTTATCTGAAGCACTGCATAGCTATTAACCTGTAAAAAGTTTAAAGAAAAATACCAAGCTGATGTGACTAATTCTACTTCTGTTCCCTAATGTGAATGCCAAGTGATTTTTCTCTGTAGAGATTTTTAAAGCAGCATGTGGATTTCAACATAGTTAGATCTGATGCAATAGCTCAGCTGTTAAAGACACTGAGCTTGTCAGTTGGGAAACAGACAGCCCGGGTTCGAGACCCAAGCATCATATGACAGGATGAGCTCCAGTTCCTTGCCTCAGCTCCTGCTCACCTAGCAGTTCGAAAGCATGCAAGTGCAAGCAGATAAATAGGAACCACTTTGGTGGGAAGATAACAGCATTCTGTGCATCTTTGGCATAAAGCTACACTGGTCCCAGGACCTTGTAAATGTCTTTAGACAATGCTGGTTCATCTCAACATAGCATGATCCCATAGAGTCATAAATGATGAATGGATGAAATCTTTGTCTTTAGACCTGACTTGGAGAGAAGCACACAGGAATACTTCATTAAGTTATCCAGAATCTGAGGACATCTTTTATTGGCCTGACTTGTTGCATTCAGAGCATCCCTAGGGTTAGAAATTAGCTTGTGATTTGTCCATACATTTCATATCATTCAAACAATGGCAGCACAAAGTCCCGTATGTTGGGAACTTGAGTATAAACGCCATTCTGCAAAATTGGAATTGTATCTTTGTGGTAATGTGTGGCAGGATGGTCATATTCCTTCTCAGCCTTTGCTCTTTGTGTTGTAATATGAGTAGAGAAATGATGAACTTGAATCAGATACCCTGGGAAAATGTTTCCAAACGAAAACCAGGGATGCGAATGAGTGAAAGCAACCACAGGTTTTTCACAGACCCTAGATATGTGTGTGCTTGTGGTCCTTCCTTTTGCGGGGTCCTTGGTGCTCTCTGAGCTTGTCTGTTTTCTTGCAGACGTTTCATTACCCAACTAGGTAACATCATCTGTGCTCTGCTGGAGTCCATTATTTAAAATGCTCAGAAGAAATATGATATTTTGCCACAAGAGAAGAAGGAACATAATTAAAACTGGGATTTTGGGGAGCCCAAGTGATAATGGTTAAAAGAGGAAAGAGGGGAAAAAGAGTTTCATTAGTAGACTAAAGAGAATAGTAGCAAGATTGTTATTGTTATATAACTAATTAAGAAATAAAGAAATGATAGAATATTGTTAATGGTGGAAAAAAATTGAAAGAAATGCTCTCTATGCTTAAATTGAATTAGAGGATGTATGCTGTTTATAGTAAAATATTTCTTTTTTTTTATTGAAAAAGTTTTATACAAACAAATTCCCCCCTTTTTTTACCCCCCTGACATATAATATAGATCACATACAAATACCATACCCTCTTCCCTCCCCCGTCTTAAGATAAGTTTCTCATTCAAATATTGTACCCCCTCACCTCCCAACAATCATAATTTAAATTTCTCTTATAGTGACAATAGCCCATTAACCCCAGCTTCTAAATTTATTGAACATATATAAATCATAACGTAAATTTCTCTTAAAGTAACAATATCCCATTAGTCCCATCTTCTAAGTTAATTATACATATATATTTCCCCACCCTCCACCCTATAGTAAAATATTTCAATGGAGAAAATAAGAAATGAAAATTTGGTGTAACTTTGAAGGGGCAATTGAATATATTGTTTACGTATTAAGAAAAAATAACTATAAAGATGGAAAATAACGGAAGAGAATAATTAACTGAAAGTGAAAACAAACTATGATGTAAAAAGGATTACGTAATTGAGAGAATGTAATAGAAAATACCCGGACAACTCTTTGTTCCTATAATATGTATAATTGTATTTAAAAATTTAAAAAAACCTTGGGGGGAAAAAAGAAGAAATATTGTCATTTGCCAAACTTAACCACTTGATCACAAGTACATGCAACATCAAACACAAACATGCTGTATATTGAAAAATAACGGATCTCAGCAAAAGACATTACTTTTTATGGAAAACAGCTCCAAATGTGTGAGCCTGCGACCAAAGAGTCTCTTCTGAATCCCTGAACAATGAAAAGAACCTTTACATAAAAAGATAAATGTAAGAGAAAACTGTTCTTCCTGGCTTTGGAGAATTCCACTTCATTGAAGTTATGACTGTGCCCCTGAATTGAATTCTTGTTTCAATTCAGGATCTTAAGCACATCACTACACTGGCTCAACTCTTGGTTCTGTTGAATGTTTAGGGTGTTTTGTTTTGCTTTGTCAGAGGAGGGCCAAAGAACAAATATACATCAAGGATGATTGTTGAAATGACTCTGTAGCAACTTTGGAAGATTCTTCAGTTTGAAAGACTGTTGGTCAATTAATCAAAAAGCCGACGTAACAGCTTCTGATCTGAGTGGCATTTAAACTGCTTTTGGGCCATAGAACAAGTGGACTTGGCTTGTTATCAGAAGAAAATAAAACAGAAGAAATGTCCAAGAAGAACCAGTCATGACCTAGCTTTTAGGGGAGATAAATGCATGGCTTCCCCTTTAAATGGCCAGAAGTTTTGCAGAAATCACTAGAGAAAGTTACTCTCTGACTTTCTATTTGGCATGAAGAAATGTTTACTACGAGGCTTTTGAAAGGCCATCCAAGGCTGCGAAGTGTTTCTCAACGTTAAAAATAGTGTTAAATATTACAGAAACAAACAGCTTCGAGAGGAGGATTTTTCAACATCTGCTCTGAAACTAATCCAAGAAGGACAGCAGAAGCTTTGAAACTTCTGGCTCTCTGAAAATGTAACTGCATCCCAAGACATACCATATTTTCCCCTATTATTCTAATCAGCTTATCTCTCTTGTGAGACTTTGCTTCCCTTATTAAAAAGCGAGGCAACAATAATAGAAGACAGAAGTTCAACAGCTTTGTTCAGATCTTAAAACACACACACACACACACACACACACACACACACACACACACAGAGTGCCACATCATTTCTGGGTCTTCCAGACAAAATTAATGAACTTAAATTTTCATCAAGATACAAAATCTTATTATAAAAACAAAAAAAAAATATAGGAATAAAACATGCAACTGTGTGAATTGAATAAATCACCACTATTAGGGGAATACAAGCGAACTTAAATACAATCTGAATTTGCAATTCAATAAATTGCATTGATTCAAATCTGTTGTTCATTTAGGAAATCTAACGCACTATATTTTGAGACTTTAAAAAATCTAAGCCAATTAAAATAAAGTTTTGATTCTGTTCAGTAATGCACATATACAGAGTCAATTAAATTGCTAGGTTGTTTCCCCCCCAAAATTTGAATAAATTTGTCTTAACTGTTACTTAACGGTATAAAAATCAACCTTCCCATCTACAATGTTACAACTTTCTTAAACTTTGCAGTAAGATTCTTCCAAGTCAAGTCAATAAACTAGATAACCATCCAAGGAAGTAATATAAAACAAAGAACACATATAGCTTGGATGGGCATATTCTCAGATAATTGTGTTTTAAGGTTGCTGTGGAGAAAAGTTGCAACCAAACAGAATAACAGATAATCAAGAAATTGCTCTATTATTTCCAGATCTGTCACTAAATATATTGATTAAAAATTAGTCTATATCCCATCAGTACCAAAATATGTGCTTATTGTTGTGACCTAGTATTCCCCAAAAAGCACGAAGCAGATTCCTGGTCCCGACAAAGCCCCTTTTATTAAATGAATGTGAATTCCTCTCATTCATATTCAGCAAAGGCCTAGTAAAAAGTCTTACAAAGGTAAATTTATGACCACAGACCTTATCTAGCTTGGAAAGCTGCCATGTTTCTCAATATTTCTTCTGACCTAGGCTTCCCCAAAAAGCACGAGGCAGAGCCCTGGTCCCAGCAAAACCCCTTTTATTAAACGAATGTAAATTCCGCTCAGTCATATCCAGCAAGGCCTGGCAAACAGTCTTTCAAAGGAATATTTATGACCACAGACCTTATCTAGCTTGGAAAGCTGCCAGGTAAATATTGTCCAATGCAGTGCAGTGCAAGGAAAGACTTGACACAGAGTCTCTGGGATTCACGGACAGATCTTCCCACTCCTGAAATGAATGAATGAACGAATGAACTGTTTCCTGCAAAAGCCCACTCCCCTTTCACTCCTTTTTTATTTCCTATGGGAGGGACCATTCACCGTCCACCTGTGACTTTACTCCCAAGTCGACCCCTGTTCTTTAGCTGCTCTCTTCATCTGGCAACTCTGCACATGCGCATATTGGGAACAGGCTCCAGCTGTTTGCCTGCCTCACTAATGTCTGACTCTGAAGGCAGCTGATAACTGTCAGATGGCCCTGGCTACATCTCTGCCTCCGACATAGAGCCCTCGTCTGAGCCTTCCCCAGCCTCCAGGACTGGTCCATATTCCTCCTCAACCTCCTCACTGTCTCACTCTGCTGCCAGCTCCACCGGCCGCTGACAGATCACAACATTTATATTGCTGGGTATATTATCCCAAACTCTGGAACTGCTACACAATTAATTGAGTTTGCTGGATCCTGAAACATGTTAGTGAATTTACTATTTATGTAAGAATCTTCTTTTTTTCTTTCCAAAAACTTGTTTCACCCAAGTAATCAACTCTGCAGAATTGTGTGGCACTTATTTTTCAGTTCTAAGAAGCAATCCACTGAGGGGGGAAAAAAAGTTGTTATGTTTGCGGATGGTTGATAAATTAAGAAGTCCTTTAAGCCTTCCTTTGGAGAAGATTAGACTAGACAGTGAGGCATAAGCTGAATGATCACTTGATAAGAGCAGATAACTCATTTGGAGCTTTGCATGTTGCTGGTTTTCAATTTCCTTCTGTGGATGAACTGAGAAATTGGGGCATTAGAGTCCTCTAAGCAGAGAAATCTGTTTTCTCTGGGATCTTCTCAAAGAAGTGATAAGGTATTATTGCTTGCTAAAACAAAATTGACAAAAGGCTCAGCCACACATCTACTTCGCTTTCATATTTGAATTAGGACAAAAATAGGTCAACATGGAAAGCAATATCTCTGCGTATATATGTACTTCGGTAGTAGTGGTACTATTGCAGCCTGCACAAACTCTAATAGTAGGTTCAGAGCAGAGCTTGAAGGAATTCCCATTGTTCTTTTCTCTCATACCTGGCATCATCTACTAGCAGAAATGTGGACCACCAACAGCTTCACAGAAGATATAATGGTCACCTCTTCCAGTAAAATCTAACCTTCCTGTTTAAAAAGTGAAATGTTGTTTGGGTTTCATTGTGGCTTAGAATATGCATCTTTTTGATAAAACATGTCTGGATCTTCACTGCCTTTTACTTGGATAACTCAATGAATACAACTGATGGAAGGGTGGAATGACCTGCCTTGCATTTATCGGGAAGAGGGTAATCTCTTACAATCCCTTTCTCCTGAACATCTCTATGATTCCAGCAATTTCTTGAATTCAGTGAAGCACATAGAATGAGCCTCCATGAATTCAATTCTTCTGACATAGGCTTCCTGAATCGGTAAAAAGCAGATGCTTAGTCCCCAAAACCTTTTTTTTATTTCTTTGCAAGGCCACATAGAGCAGAGAGTCAAAATGGAGCTTCAGAATGTAAAGTGACCAGAATGGAGTTGCTTCCTTCAAAAGCTCACATGTCTTTGCTACTCCTTTATGTCTTATGGGAGGGGCCACTTATCTCCAAGCCTTATTCCCAAGTTGCCCCTTTTGTCTTAACTGTTCCTGCCGTCTGGCAGTTCTGCACATGTGTGCACTGGAAACAGCCTCCCCCTGTTTCTCTGTCTCACTGATGTCCGACTCTTATCAGCTGCCTTCGGAGTCAGAGATCAGTGGGGCAGAAGAACAGCTGGTGTGTACATGCACAGAGCTGCCAGGAGAAGGGAACAGTTAAGGAACAAGGGCCGACTCAGGAGTAAAGGCGCAGGTGGATAGTGATGGTCCCTCCCATAGGGGATAAAGAGGAGCGAAAGGGGAGGGGAGTTTTCAGGGGACAATTAGCTTGCTTAATAAGTGTGAAGATTTATGAACAAATCTCAGAGACTCCTTGCCAAGTATTTTCTTTTACAGCATTGTGTTTGGAAAATATCGGCCTGGCAGCTCTCAAAGCCTGATAAGGTCTGTGGTTGTAAATTTACCCTTGAAAGACTGTTTTCTGGGACTTCACTGAATGTGAATGAGAGGAAGTCACATTAGCTTAATAAAAAAGGGGTTTTGTCGTGATTTTGTAAAGCCTAGCTCAGCACAAGAATGACCATGGAGGCACTTACAGGAGCTCTCCAACGAGATGGGAGGATGCATTCTGCAATGGGCATATTGGACCCCAGCAGTTTGCTGACCTCTAAAATCTTCTCAATCAATCAATCAATCAATCAACTTTTATTTATAACCCGCACCCTTTCCTAAGCAGGACTCGGGGCGGTGTACAGTCATTATTAAAAACCAAATACATATCAAAATGGCATACATATACATAAACATGGACATAGACGGAGGAGGTAGAAAATATACTGTACCATAATTAGTTAAAATACAAATAAGATTAAAATTCCCTTAAAAATTCCACGATAAGATGTTTGCCAGGAGGTGAAAGATGGAGCTATAAATCGGCTAAGCCAGCTAATTGGAACAGGTGGGTCTTAAGCTTCTGTCAGAAGGAGCGGAGGTCGTTAATAGTTCTAATATCGGAGGGGAGGTCATTCCAGAGGGTTGGGCCCATCACAGAGAAGGCTCTACTCCTAGGCACCACCCGTTGGCACTGCTTGGCGGATGGCACCTGGAGGAGTCCCTCCCTGTGAGAGCGGATAGGTCGTAGAGATGTGTGAGGTGAGATGCGATCCCGCAGGTAACTAGGTCCCATGCCATGGAGCGCTTTAAAGATAGTGACCAACACCTTGAAAAGCACCCGAATAACCACAGGTAGCCAGTGCAGCTCGCGCAGGAGTGATGTTATATGGGAGTATCTTGTTCCTCCCATGATGGCCCGCGCGGCCGCATTCTGAACTAGCTGTAGTCTTCGGGTGCATCTCAAGGGGAGCCTCTTCTAGGTGCACCAAAATGTCCACAGGGAAAGGTCTTCTGCTGAAATCACAAGGTTTAACCTCAGCATGGGCTGGTGATATGGCAGATGTTCTGTTGGGAGGAAATGCATGAATGACTTATCAGAGGTCATGGAGGATAAGGCCATGGATAGGTAAGATTGTCCCATTGATTGTTTTCTCAATGTCACTTTGCTTGATCTCAATTTTAGTAGAATCTCTCAAGAGCTTTCTCTCTATTTTTTTTAAATCAGTAGGATGTTTAATCAGTTGGTGGAAGTTGTCCGGAAGCTTGCCTTTAAAGTTCCAGTATACTGTAAAAGACAGGAGGTTTTTTAAAAGTAATGATCTGCAAATCTAAGGACAGATAGCACAAGGAGCAGGCAGTTGGTGGTAACAGTTCTCCAGGCATTTATCTCTGCTCAGTACTTGCGAAGAAACTGCTATTATACGTCTAGCTAATTCTGTAGTCTTTCTCCACCCTGGGCGTAAGATGTCGAAGCGAATAGCAGTATGAAAAATATATGGCTAGCTCAACATCTCAGAGCTGATTTTCATATTTGATATGGACTGAGATCAAGGCAGGGAAAGACCTGAGGTCACAAGAGCTTGTAATTTGACATCTTAATGAAAAGCACTGTGATCTTACTCTACTTGCCTAAATCCCTGTGAAGATATCTGGGTTAGCTTTGATTCATCAGTCTTATACTGTCTCTAAAGATTTCACTGAGAGGAAAAAAATCCACATTTTAAGGCCACTGGAAGATGACAACTGCAGTGAGCCTAAATAATTGACACATATTGACATATAACAGTGCATTGCTGGTTTATCCCCAAGAAAGCTTTAGATCTCGGAGAATCAGAATGCTAACCAGATAAGCAATAGGCTGTGGAAGCCTGTGCTCTCCTTATCTAGGACAGATAATTTAGCAATCATAACATAAATAACCACCCTGGCATAAATGGTACATGCTGTTCCAGCCTTCTTGTAATAGATCCCAATTGTAGCTGTTTCTCTTTTTCATTTCCTTTTAGCACAGAAATAAATCTAATAAATAGACTTTGATCTCTGGTGACATTCCTCCTCACACCCTGGGTAAGCCACATGTTGTGGCCTGTCAGCCGCTGACCTCTCCAGCAGTCAAATCAGAGGAGGAGGAGGAGGAGGAGGAGGAGGAGGAGGAGGAGGAGGAGGAGGAGGAGGAGGAGGAGGAGGAGGAGGAGGAGTGGGAGTTAGGGTCAGCATCAAGACAACCTGAGAGCTCTGAAGGGGAAGAGGGAATGGAGAGAGAGAGAGAGAGACAGACAGACAGACAGACACAGACTGAGGCACACAGAGAGAGACAGAGACAGAGAGACAGAGAGAGACAGAGATGGAGACAGAGCCTGGGCCATCTGTCAGTCCTCAGATGGAGAGTCAACAGTCCCCAGGTCTGGAGGTGGCTAATGGGGAAGAGAAGGAACAGCTGGGTCCAGTGCCTGACACGGATGCACAGAAGGCAGAGGAGAGGAGAGCAGTGGAAATCTATGGGCTGGACCTTGGAACAGAAGAGCCACCACTACTAGCAAAGCCCCACCCTAGCTGTGGGGATAAAAGGCAGGGGGCGGAGATGAATAGATGCACCAGACAACTATTCATCTTCCAGACGGACGGATGGACTGACTTGTTAACTGGTGTTGAGAGATAAACTTTTTGATGGGGCTGTGTTTGGAGAGCTGGGTCAGAACACCACAGTTCTTATCATCATCTAACTTCTTTACATTGAACCGTGTTGCTCAGTTTGCTCCAGAGAATTTTCCAATACACTAAAAAAAAAAAAACCAACAACACAGAGCTGCTAAACGTATTTCGTAATATTAAATCTGTTACACTTTGGTGGTAATAGGAGGAGATATGGGTTGCTTTTCCAATCTCTATGAGCCCACAAGACAAAGCTTCTACTTTCTGGTTCCATTTGCCAATATTGTGGGCATATTTTCCATGGCAGCAGTCAAGAGGCATCACCAAACACCATGTACCTGATTACATAGATTTATTTCTTTTTAATGTATATGGGTCATTGGATGGTGTGTTGGCCTAGAGGTGGAGCTTACGCCTCACAATCTGGAGGCTGTCAGCTCAAACCTAGGTGGTGGCAGATATTTCTCTCTCTGAGCACACAAAGAAACTATCTGCTGTGCACTTCAAATAGGTGTCAGGAAGGGCACCCAGCCAGTAAATACTCAACTCCATTCAGTCGCCCCAATTCTACTCCAATGTAGGGGATTACAGGGTTGTTAAAAGAAAAAAAAATGTATATGGTCACTGATCACTATAAAGATTGCATGTTATATATAATGAGGGGCTCCAAAAGGAAATTAAAGGAAGGATTAAATTAATTTAATAGAGTACGTCTCTACGGATGCATCTTCTTTTCATGCATAATTCAACATCTGTCCATTCAATATATGAACAGCCAAGGTTATTCGATTTATCATCTCTTTTCAAGCAATTTGTAAAACTCCCAAATCAAGTAAGAAATAAAGGTAAAGGTTCCCCTCTGACATATGTGCTAGTCGTTCCTGACTCTAAGAGGCGGTTCTCATCTCCGTTTCAAAGCCGAAGAACCAGCGCTGTCCGAAGACGTCTCTGTGGTCATGTGGCCGGCATGACTAAACACCGAAGGTGCATGGAATGCTGTTACCTTCCCACCAAAGGTGGGTCCTATTTTTCTACTTGCATTTTTTTCGTGCTTTTGAACTGCTAGGTTGGCTTATGTGCATTCAAACTGCTAGGTTGGCAGAAGCTGGGACAAGTAACAGGAGTTCACTCCACTACACGGTGCTAGGGATTCGAACTGCCAAAGTGCCGACCTTTCTGTCCGAAAAGCTCAGTGTCTTAGCCACTGAGCCGCCCTTTTAAGTAAGAAATATTTGTCCTCAACGATAAGGTCAGTTTTGTGATAGGAAAATAAATGATCATTTTGAATGGGAGGAAATTGTAAAGCTTTTTTTTAAAATAAAAAAAAATAGTTAATCCCGTTGTTTCTTTTAATTTGTTCTGTATTTATGATGATGTTCTAATGACTTTTTTAAATAAATAAAAATAAAGAAATAAACAGACAAATGAACGAATGAACAAATGCAAAAAACAGAGTCAGATAGTCATGAACTCTTAAGACCAGCTGAATAAATATTTATTTCAAACCTGCGTATTCATTGGGGAAAAAGTTTGCATCCTGTTCAACCAGTGAGTCAATTTCCATTCCTGGGTGACACTACAGACCCATAGAGAAAAATATACCCAAAAGGAATAATACATAATATTTGTTTCTGTAGGTTATTTTCCTCCCACTTTCCTGTCAGGACTAAAGTGTCAGTGAAGTACTAAATAAGTCTGCCCTTGCCTAGTTAAGGAGTGCTACCCTTTGTGTCAAAGATAAATCACATGCAAATTGAAGAAAATTATGCAAATAGGCTATTTCAGTCTGATTATCCCTATTATGTATCCTATTTGGTTTGCTCACTTTCCCACCCCCGTTGTTTTAACAGAAAACAATTTTTGTACAGTGGTTTTGTGTGAAACAGCCTAAAATTCTGGTCCTCATTATCATCCTGCCTTACTGGATTTGAGTACTTGTGTGAAAGAGAAAAGAAAATGTACCACCTTTGATTCAGTTAAGAATTGGAAACGATGAGGATAGAGAAAGATATTTTTCTATAGGTAATGGTAAAGATTCCCCTCGCACATATGTGCTAGTTGCTCCCGACTCTAGGGGTGGTACTCATCTCTGTTTCAAACCCAAAGAGGTGGCAGTGTCCGAAGACGTCTCCCTGGTCATGTGGCCGGCATGACTAAACACCGAAGGCACACAGAACGCTGTTACCTTCCCACCAAAATGGCCCCTATTTTTCTACTTGCATTTTTACATACTTTTGAACTGTTAGGTTGGCAGAAGCTGGGATTAATAATGGGAGCTCACTCTGTTACATAGCGCTAGGGATTTGAACCGCCAAACTGCCAACCTTTCTGATCAAAAAGCTCAGTGTCTTAGCCACTGAGCCACCATGTCCCTATTTTTCTCTACATAAAATGAAAAGCAAGAGAGAGCCTGCATAACAAAATTAGTCTATGTAGAATTGATGCCATGTGAAAATAACAATCAATCAATCTTGACTCTGCTTTTGCATTTCTGACTGTAGTCCCTCAAAGCAAAGCTGTAACAGCTGTGACCACTTTGTCTCCTTCCTAATCTTTGCTTCTCCTGGGGCCTCTCTGAGATATCTGAAGGCCTGATCTCCTTAAATGACTTGACTTGATCCCAGTTAGTCCAGCCCTGAAGCAAGCAGAAATTGGCTAACGTCTTGTACTGAACTAGGCTTGTGGCTAGCGCCAAGAAATTAACTTTGGATCTTCCATCGTTTCCTTAAGAAAGGATTCCTGAGTTTTTGAAGCAACCCCTGCTAAGATGAGTTCATAGTGATGGAAGAAACGTCCATCTGGGTTCAGCTCCAAGTGGGGAGAAAGACCCTGGAAACATGGAGGCTGCTGGGTAAGCTGGTTTTTAATGTTGGACAGAACCACATGGTTTGAGGTCCTGGGAGGAGGGAAGGGAGGAGACGCTGATAGTCCCTGAGATTTATAACCTCTGGGCTTTTAAATTTGAGCTTGTATTGTGATTGGCAGTGTTCAGCAGCTGCCAAAAAAGCCAACACAGTTCTAGGGTGCATCAACAGAGGGATAGAATCAAGATCACGTGAAGTGTTAAACCACTTTATAAGGCCTTGGGAAGGCCACACTTGGAATACGGCATCCAGTTTTGGTCTCCATGATGTAAAAAAAGATGTGGAGACTCTAGAAAGAGTGCAGAGATGAGCAACAAAGAGGATTAGGGTTCTGGAGACTAAAACATAGGAAGAACGGTTGCAGGAACTGGGTATGTCTAGTTTAATGAAAAGAAGGACTAGGGGAGACATCATAGCAGTATTATAATATCTCAGGGGCTGCCACAAAGAAGAGGGAGTCAAGCTATTCTCCAAAGCACCGGAGGGCAGGACAAGAAACAATGGGTGGAAACTAATCAAGGAGAGAAGCAACTTAGAACTGAGGGGAAATTTCCTGACAGTTAGAACAATTAATCAGTGGAACAGCTTGCGTCCAGAAGTTGTGAATGCCCCAACACTGGAAGTCTTTAAGAAGATGTTGGATAGCCATTTGTCTGAAACGGTGTAGGGTTTCCTGCCTAGGCAGGGGGCTGGACTAGAAGACCTCCAAGGTCCCTTCCAACTCTACTATTGTATTGTATTGGTTGTCAGACTCCCATGGGGCCATGCAGGGGCAACTCTGTAGGCTGTGTTTGTGTCCCAGGCTTGCTTGAGCCTTGCTGGGTTATGATGTAATGAAAAGGCTTTAGGATTCCTATTATGGTTCTGCCTGAAGGAAGTAGATCTGGCTCAGGCCTTAATGCCCCATTGGCAAAGGTGGGGGGGGGGAGCTGAATTTCTGCCTCCCTTTCAGGGGAAATATTCTGCCCTTTTTAATGTTTCCCAAAAATATTTCCCAAAAAAGAGGGGTAGGTTCTAACTTCCTACAATAGCCTGGAGAAGCTCGTCTGATTAACGAAAATCAAAGAAAAGTATATTATGCAAAGCTCACCTGATCTGGTCTGAGTCGGAAGCGCCAAGTACCAGACCTGCAGGAAACAAGGAGAATGTTGAGTTGACCCAGCTCCCACCCCTCAAAAAAAATCCATCAAACAACTCTTGTGAGTCACTGTGAATAGAAACTGCGTATTCTCCATCCCATCCTCTTTTGTCTTTTTGGAAAGATCTTCTCTATCTGTCTTCAAGAACCAGGAACCATTGTCCCTATCTCCTGATGTAACTGTTATATATAATTTAGATATAAATTGGGGGGTTTCTGAATTTTCTCCTTCTTTCTCTTTCTCTCTTCCCTCTTTTTCCCTTGTTGTGTGTCTTTTCTCCTTTGTGGTCTATGACAGTCCCTATTTTACCTTTCTTTCCTGCTGAACATCTGCCTCCCCATATCTATTCTCTTTGTTGTTGTTGTTGTTGTTGTTGTTGTTGATGATGATGATGATGATGATGATGAATTAAAATTTGTTTATTTTCCCCCCTCACTGTTGAACATGAGTAAAAATGCTTTTTAAAGTGACTTTTTTTAGCCAAGTGGGAAATATATGCAGGACATTTTTTTCTGAAATGATGTCTACATGCCATGCCAGGTCCAACAGGAAGAATCAGACTTGTGCAGATGACACCAAGCTGGCAGGAATAGCCAACACTCCAGAAGATAGGCTTAAGATACAGAAGGATCTTGACAAAGTTGAACATTATGTGCTATCTAACAAAATGAAATTGAATGGTGAAAAAAGACCTACAACATCAAAGACCTAAAGACCTGCAACAACATCCATTAACTTGAAGCAGAAAGAGGAGGAGGAGAAAAAGAAAAGGAGGAGGAGGAGGAGGAGGAGGAGGAGGAGGAGGAGGAGGAGGAGGAGGAGAAGAAGAAGAAGAAGAAGAAGAAGAAGAAGAAGAAGAAGAAGAAGAAGAAGAAGAAGAAGAAGAAGAAATAATAATAATAATAATAATAATAATAATAATAATAATAATAATAATAATAATAATAATAATAATAATAATAATAATAATAATAATCTTCATTATAATAGTGTTAATCTGACAAAACGATGGCTGGATGATTCTAAATGACCAGTGCTTTTATTTTCACTTAGCATTTAAATAATGACAATGTTAGATCATATAAGATTTTAATCCACAGATAAAAGCTGATAGATTTTCATATATCATTCTAGGAAGGAATCACAGGTCTTTCTAGTCCCCCCCACCCCACCATACACACAATCCTCTTCAGTTTTATAAACTAAAAATGATGATCACATTGCAACGTCATGCTGGGAGTCAATAGCAGCTTCACAAATGCTATGAAGTCACAATGCTTAGATTCAGAAAATTGTAGAGCATGTCAATGCAAAAATTAATTAACTGCTAACATCTAGAGGGTTGGGCTTTTTCATAAAAGGGGGTAGATTGTTTATATTTGGTCAAAGGTTAACAAGCAAAACTTAATAATTTTTTCTGAGCAGGCTGACTGGGGTTTTTTCCTTCCTTTTTACAAAAGAAACATCTCTTTGATTTTATTAAGCAAAGTTTGCATAGTTTTAAGGCTAGATTCAACAAAAGAGGATTGGCACTATCTTTCTATGATGAGAACAATCCTGTGTTAAAAACTAACCTGAATTTATATCTTTGACTTCATACTTGACTTATACCTTCAGGGTACACAGAGACTAACCTATCTGAATGTATTTTAGGAGACACAATTGACAAATTGATCAATGCCCAAAGCTTGGAACCAGTGAAGGAAAAAGAAAAAGAAAGAGAAGGAGAAGGAGAAGAGGAGGAAGAGGAGGAAGAGGAGGAGGAGGACTACCAGAGGAGTCAGTCAGAGCTGCAACAATTGAAACACTGAGAAATTTAGAATTTAGAATAACCGAGTTGGAAGGGACCTTGGAGGTCTTCTAGTCCAGCCCCCTGCTTAGGCAGGAAACCCTATACCATTTCAGGCAAATGGTTATCCAACATCTTCTTAAAAACTTCCAGTATTGGAGCATTCACAACTTCTGGAGGCAAGTTGTTCCACTGATTAATTGTTCTCACTGTCAGGAAATTTCTCCTAGGTTCTAAGTTGCTTCTCTCCTTGATTAGTTTCCACCCATTGCTTCTTGTTCTACATTCAGGTGCCCTGGAGAATAGTTTGACTCCCTCTTCTTTGTGGCAACCCCTGAGATATTGGAACAATGCTATCATGTCTGCCCTAGTCCTTATTTTCATCCAAATAGACATACCCAGTTCCAGCAACCGTTCTTTATATGTTTCAGCCTCCAGTCCCCTAATCATCTTTCTAAATCTAAAAGAGCAATGCTGAAAACAGATCATTCTAAAGAGATCCAGTCCATTTATTTATTTTTATTTGATTTATTTATTTATTTGATTTGTGAATCTTTTACAAGATAATAGGTATATGAATAAGCATGAGTATGAATGAAATGGGTATGAATAAATGGGGACAGTAGGACTTTTACCTTTAATAATGTTTTGGGATCTCCCTGTCACCCACCATGTCATCTTCTTACAGAAGTCAATCTGAGTGATCAGCAAACTTAATTTAAGAACGATAATTTACACAATACTTCGATTCATAAACCCAACGGGAGCGTTACATGCATTCACAAACAAATGAAGTTGCCCTTATATTTTAAAGGCCATTTGTTGCATGTTGTGCTTCTTTTCCCCTTAATCTTTTCTAGTGCAGGTGATCTAAAAACAATTCTAATGCACCCCGTTGTAAAAGATGGTGATGTAATGTTTATGGTTCTATCACTCTTATTCATAAGGAAGGAAAAGCTGGAAAACCCCTTTTTTTTATGCTGTCCCAGTGGTGGGTTTCAAATTTTTTAGAACCTCTTCTGTAGGTGTGGCCTGCTTTGTGGGAGTGGTTCACCAGCCATGTGACTGGGTGGGCATGGCCAACTTGTAAAATGTGGTGAAGCTCACTTAACAACGCTCTTGCTTAGCAACCAACATGTTGACTCAGAAACTCTGGCATTTGAAGCACGCAAGTTTTAAAGCTGTCAAGTTACAAGACCCTTGCACCCCTAACCCTTTAGAAAAAAACAACCCAGGAGTATTCAAACTTGACAGCTTTAAGACTTGTGGACTTCAACTCCCAGAATTCCTCCTCTCGCTCTTCATCTTGATGATGTGCAGACGGGCGGGAGGAGGGACCTGGAACCGGTTCTAAAGGGCACTGTAGATTTGTGGAACCTCTTCTATAGAAGAGGTTAGAACTGGCAGGAACCCACCCCTGTGCTGTCCCCATATTAATGCATTTCCTCTAATGGCAAAAAAATAATTCATTGCAGACAGGAACCTGAGTACGGTCTAACCTAAGCATAGTATACAAAATTGTCTGCTACAATGTCCTACCTGTCAATGACTACTTCAGCTTCAACCTCAATAACACACAGGCAAACAATAGATACAAACTCAAGATAAACTGCTACAAACTTGATTGCACAAAATACAACTTCAGCAACAGAGTGGTCAACGCCTGGAATACTCTACCTGACTCCATTGTTATATCCTCAAACCCCCCACAGCTTCAACCTTAAACTGTCTAGCGTGGACCTCACCCCATTCCTAAGAGGTCCATAAAGGGGGCATGCATAAGCGTATTAGCGTGCCTACCATCCCTGACCTACTGTCTCCATTTATTTGTACCCATTTCCGGTGTTCATGTCCATGTCCATACTTACACCTGTTATCTTGTATATGCTTGACAAACTTAAATAAATGATGGATGGATGGATGGATGGATGGATGGATGGATGGAGAGAGAGAGAGAGATGCTAGATAGATAGATAGATAGATAGATGATAGATAGATAGATAGATAGATAGATAGATAGATAGATAGATAGATAGATGGATTATAGATAAATGATAGATGATAGATGATTGATTGATTGATAGGTAGATAGATAGATAGATAGATAGATAGATAGATAGATAGATAAGTAAATAGATGATAGATAGATAAGTAAATAGATGATAGATAGATAGATAGATAGATAGATAGATAGATAGATAGATAGATACTGAAACTTTTTCCATCATCGCTTTGAGAACCGGGCTGGAAAAATTTCCTTTCTGTTTTAACCAAGCCTCCTTTTTGTTTTCAGGTAAACCCCAGGTAATAGCCTGCTAAGACCAGATAAACAAAGCCATTGTGTAACTGAAAAGCTGTGTTTTTAGAACACTGCAATCTATTATATATGGGATTGTCTTTGATAACAGCCTAAAAAGTCTTGGTTAGTTCATCACAAGGGAGCTAATTGGGTCAAGCTGATATAATCATATGCTAGTACTTTGCCATCTGCTGCAGTTGATAGTTATTTCCAGACCCAACTCAAGAGGCTAAATTTTAACCTCTAAAGCTTTACATAGCTTGAGTAGAGGACCTAAACATATGTCTTCTTCCCAAATTACTTATCTGGACTTAAGGGATTTTCATCAGAGGATACTTTTCACCAAATGACAGAAGACAGATGACCTTTTTAAGGGCAAGTCTCCATTTATTTTATCTATGGGTGGTTTTTTTTGGGGGGGGGGGTATAACATATATTTAGAGACTAAATAATAAAATAATTTTAATTTCTCGACTCTCACTTTCTTCAGTATTATCTATGCAAAACAGCATTCTGCACCTCTATAATTGTCTGGTTTGGCTCTGCAACCCAACAAGACAGACACAGACTTCAGAGGATAATCAGAACTGCAGAAAAAAAACAATTATTGCCAACCTGCCTTCCATTGAGGATCTGTACGCTGCACGAGTCAAAAAGAGGGTTGTGAAAATACTTACAGACCCCTCGCATCCTGGAAATAAATTGTTTCAACTCCTACCCTCAAAAGGATGCTGTAGAGCACTGCACACCAAGACAACTAGACACAAGAACAGTTTTTCCCCCGAATGCCATCACTCTGCTAAACAAATAATTCCCTCACCACTGTCAGCCATTCACTAAGGCTGTATTATTATTAGTCTTCTCATCATTCCTATCACCCATCTCCTCCCTCTTTATAAGGCCTTGGTAAGGCCACACTTGGAATACCTCATGCAGCTTTGGTCGTTGCCATGATGTAGAAAAGTGGTGGAGACTCTAGAAAAAGTGCAGAGAAAAGCAAAAAAAGATGATTAGGGGACTGGAGGATAAAACATATAAAGAATGATTGCTGGAATTGGGTATGAAGAGAAGTTTAATGAAGAGAACGACTAGGGGAGACATGATAGCAGTGTTCCAATATCTCAGGGGCTGCCACAAAGAAGAGGGAGTCAAACTATTCTCCAAAGCACCTGAAGGCAGGACAAGAAGCAATGGGTAGAAACTGATCAAAGAGAGAAGCAACTTAGAACTGAGGAGAAATTTCCTGACAGTTAGAAAAATTAATCAGTGGAACAGCTTGCCTCCAGAAGTTGTGAATGCTCCAACACTGGAAGTTTTTAAGAAGAGGTTGGATAGCCATTTGTCTGGAAGGGTGTAGGGTCTCTGGCTTGAGCAGGGAGTTGGAGTAGAAGACCTCCAAGGTCCCTTCCAACTCTGCTATTGTATTGTATTATCTGAATTTTGATCATTTGACCCTATTGGGAGCTTCTGCAATGGTCCTAAGAATGAAAAATGGCCATGTCACTTTTTCAGAGCTGTTCTATCTTCAATCAGTGTAGGACAAGAATCAACAGATGGAAAGTAACCAAGTAGAGAAGCGACTTAGAACTAAGGAGAAATTTCCTGACAGAACAATTAATCAGTGGAACGAAAGTAGAATAAAATATGGATTAAAATATAAGAATGAAGACGTGGCATAAAAGGGACGGTTAGAAGCTTGCTTAAAGGGACAGGGAAATGTCATCAGCCTTCAACCACAACATGTTCCAGCAAACATCCCTATGTCAAAAGTCCAAAACCACAAGGTTCAATTAAAGTTTGCATAAAGTGACGTAGTCAGTACCTATGGCCCAAGACAAAAGGAGAAGTAAGATCCCATCTCCTTATAAGGCTTTTTCCTCAAGGTAACCAATAAGAAATGAGTTAAGTGTTTCCGTGTTACACTGCCTTTGAGAATGTACAAGAACGCGTGCTTCAATAATGAAGGTTGTTCAGAAGTTCCAATGCTAGCTACGTGTTAGCTTTCTGAACCTGGCTGCCAAATAAACTTTTCCTGTATCCTGAGAAGTCTAAGCTTGTCATTTTCTGCAACAGAGAGACTTGCCTCCAGAAGTTGTGAATTCTCCAATACTGGAAGTTTTAAATAAAAGATTAGATAACCCTTTGTCTGAAATGGGATAGGGTTTCTTGCCTAAGCAAGGGGTTGTACTAGAAGACCTCCAAGGTCCCCTCCAACTCTGTTATTCTAATCCATTCTACATTTCAATTGTATGTAATGTACCATGCCAAGAATGAGAAGCTGTATTCTCTTGCAAAAGATTGCCAATGGGACTTTGCCAATCTAGAATCGGGTATAAAGTTCAGTGTACAATATTTTGCATTTCACACAGGTAAAATATCTGTGCAACTAATTGAAATTAAAAGGCAAAGCATGGGAGACAAAGAGGCTACTTATTCCTTGTCTTCTAGAGCATCCAGAGTTTGAGTAGGGAGGCAAATATGGTCCTCTCCATGCTCACACACTTCAGTTCCATAGAATTCAATGTGGCCCATGCAGAACTGATCCAGCTGTTATACATCTATTATACATCTGGCTCTACCTTCTCATTGCTGAATCTCAACCTAAGTCACACTAGAAGGGAATGGAAAATAGTTTTTGCTCCAGTAGAACTAAACTAACATTTGAAACAGAACAAGTTTTCTGTTTCGTTTACTCGCCAAACAAAATTACGTTCGCTTAACACAGCTATGCCTGATTATACCGCTAATGCCCTTTTACCGTATGTGCCAATTTCCATGCTCCTTGTTCAGCTTTCTACTTTTGCAAATCGAATGTCCACTGAGTGAAGTGAATGAAAGTAGTTTTCAAGGTGACGATGTTCTTCAAAGTACTTGCTAAGTTCAAACTTACTGGAAAGAAAGAAAACCTTCGTGCTCTGCCTTTAGGCCCAATAACCAGAATTGCTTGGGTTGGATTTCAAATCTTGGACATTCAGAACTCATAAAGAATGTGTTTGGAGAGTCTGTTATCCCGTGTCTGTTTTCCTGTTTGTCTACTATAATAATAATAATAATAATAAATTTGGATTTATTAGCCGCTCCCTTTCCAAGTAGGACTCGGGGCGGCGTACAATGGAGCATAAACAACAACACCAAACGTACATACATATACAACACATATACATATACATACTAACTCGCTGGCCATCTCTTCCATCCTTCCAACTATCCAGGTGGTCCATGGATTTCTCTGTATCTATTTCTAGATCTCTCTATTTGTCTGTATGTCTCTATCACCATCCTATCTGTCTGTCTGTCTGTCTGTCTGTCTGTCTGTCTGTCTGTCTATCTATCTATCTATCTATCTATCTATCTATCTATCTATCTATCTATCTATCTATCATCTATCTATCTATCTCACTACATTTTTTCTAACTCTCCATCTGTATCTGTCTCTCCATCATAATCTCTATCCTATCAACTATCTATCATCCATACGTCCGTCTGTCTGTCCGTCCATCCATCCATCTGTCTCTGTTTGTCTCTATTTGTCTGTCTATTATCTATCTCTCCATCTATATCTGTCTCCCCATCTCAATTTCCATCTCTATCCAATCATCTATCTATCTATCTATCTATCTATCTATCTATCTATCTATCTATCTATCTATCTATCATCTACCTACCTACCTACCTACCTACCTACCTACCTACCTACCTATCTATCTATCTATCTATCTATCTATCTCTATCTCTGTATATCTGCCTATCTCTCTCTCCTGTCTGTCTGTCTGTCTGTCCGTCCGTCCGTCCATCCATCCATCTCCTCTCTTTCTTACTCTTTTTCATCTATACATCTATCTGTCTGTCTGTCTATCATCTATCTATCTATCTATCTATCTATCTATCTATCTATCTATCTATCATCTATCATCTCTATCTCTGTATATCTGCCTATCTCTCTCTCTCCTGTCTGTCTGTCTGTCCATCCGTCTGTCCGTCCATCCATCCATCTCCTCTCTTTCTTACTCTCTTTTTCATCTATACATCTATCTGTCTGTCTGTCTGTCTGTCTGTCTGTCTGTCTGTCTGTCTATCTATCTATCTATCTATCTATCTATCTATCTATCTATCTATCATCTATCTATCTTTATCTTATTTATCGCCAGGAAGAGATAAAACCCTTCTTTACACATAGCCCAAGAAAGAAAATGAAGAAGCTAGCTACAGCATAAATAAAATCAATTCTGCATATTTGCCCACCAAGGATGAATGAGAGCTCTTGGATTTGGTTTGGATTGCTTTTGCTTTTTTTAAGATCAAACTTCCAAAGCATGGCATGAACACAAAAGGAAAGAGTCCCCAAGAAACTAATTCCCCGAAATAAATAAACAAAGGAGCCTTTGGAAAGAAAGAAAGCTACATTGCAAAGAACAGGCAACATGAACTGAATCACAATCTCAAGGAGAGCTAACTTATAGATCAGTGTCACCTAAGAAGCCTTTGCAGGTAAACATGGATTTTTCAGGGAGGGGGGGAGGGCCAGTTTACAGAAGAAACACCTGGACATGCAAAATAAAAGAAAAACAATTTATAGCCTGTGATAAAATGAATGGATTTTGTTCTGTAGCAGGTTGCATCTCCAGGTTTCAAATTTTGTCCATGGCTCATGGCTCAGTGGCTAAGAAGCTGAGCTTGTCATTCAGAAAGGTTGGCAGTTCAGCGGTTCGAATCCCTGGTGCCGCGTAATGGAGTGAGCTCAAGTTACTTATCCCAGCTTCTGCCAATCTAGCAGTTCAAAAGCACGTTAAAAATGCAAGTAGAGAAACAGGGATCACCTTTGGTGAGAAGGGAACAGTGTTCTGTGCACCTTCGGTTTTTAGTCATGGTGGCCACATGACCACGGAGATGTCTTCAGACAACGCTGGCTCTTCAGCTTTGAAACAGAGATGAACCCTTCCCCCAAGAGTCAGGAATAACTAGCACATATATGCGAGGGGAACCTTTACCTTTACCTTACCATGTCTCAGTGAGAACATCACCTCAACCTAAGATGTAGAAGCCATAACTGTAGGGACTCATGCACTGTATCCATCCTGCACTCCATATTACCTTACTCTAGATATATCAAGCATGCCTCATTTCCCATGTCTTCTGTTCTAGCCTTCTGAGTCTAGCCTCTGAAGCCAAGCTCTACTCACCCACAGAGGTGCCTGTTGCTGAGCAGAGCTTGTCAAATGTCGAATAAGGTGGAGCTGAGAAATGCCACAACTCTTTCCAAAATGCTTTTGCTTTCTCTCAAATATCTTCAAATGCTTCACCTGAACTAAGGGAACTGGTTGGTAGTTTAAGGGTATGGCAGCTACTAGGTCTATGAGAAGTGAAGGCCTGCTGCTCAGCATCAGTAGAATATAATATTTTCAGCTCAGATTGAACTGTGGGGTACCTGAGCTTGGTTATGTTCTTGCAGATGTTTCATTATCCAGTTAGGTAATTAACTTCATCAATATTACCAATGAGTGGGATTTGCCACTCCCTTCCAGTACTGATGATGTTACCTAGTTGGGTAATGGAACGTCTGCAAGCAAACAAGCAAGCTCAGAGAGCACCAAGGAACCCACACCACCACCACCACCACCACCCACCACTGCTACTACTACTACTACTACTATTACTGTCTTCAAACAAAACAACTGATGATGTTACCTAGTTGGGTAATGAAGCATCTGCAAGAAAACAACCAAGCTAAAAAAAGGACCAATAACTCCACAGTCCTCTTTCTCCTTCCTCCTCCTCTCTGCGAACACAATTCCCTTCCAGTACTGATGATGTTACCTAGTTGGGTAATGAAACATCTGCCAGAAAACAACCAAAAGAGAGCACCAAGGACTCCACAGTCCTCCTCCCTGCAAACACAACTTCCTTCCAGTACTACTTGGGTAATGGGACATCTGCAAGAAAACAAGCAAGCTCAGAGAGTACCAAAGAACCAACACTACTACTACTACTACTACTACTACTACTACTACTACTACTACTCTCTGCAAACAAAACTCCCTTCCACTACTGATGATGTTAACCTAGTTTGGTAATGAAACATCTTCAAGAAAACCAGCAAGCTCAGAGAGCACCAAGGACTCCACAGTCATTGTCCTTGTCCTCCTCGTCCTCCTCATCCATCTCCTCCTCCTCCTCCCTGCAAACACAACTCCCTTCCAGTACTAGTTGGGTAATGAAACATCTTCAAGAAAACAACCAAGCTTAGAGAGCACCAAGGACTCCATTGTCGTTGTCCTTGTCCTCATCTTTGTCCTCTTCCCTGCAAACACAACTCCCTGCCAGGACTAGTTGGGTCTGTAAAAACACAACCAAGCTCAGAGAACACCAAGGACCCCAACCTCCCTCTATCATTTGCATACACGAAAACCCAAGACTAAACCTTGCATCCCCACTCGAACATCTGGAGAGGTGGAAAGACCTCATGTCCAGCTAGAGTGCACCATTCTAGGCTGGAGGACTACATAATAAATAAAGACACAGAAGATCACTATAGAAGAGGACACGCAGACATCCAAAACACTCCCGATCTTTAACTATATGAGATCTTTGCTTTTGTTGGCAACTCTATACATGCAATGCAGGAAATCATTGCAACGGTAGATCACCATATTTTAAATATGCCTATGGCTAAAAAAGCAAGACATCCCAGAGAATTGACAGCCGAGGCAGGGTGAAAGAACCCGAGAGAAAATTCTATTTTAATACCTGCAGCCGAGCAGGATAAATACTTTAAAAATGTAAAAAGGCTCAAACTGGAAGATGTAGAGGTAGGACTTCAGAAAAAAAAAAAAAAAAAAACACCCGAGAAGAGTCTGCAACTTGAACGTCTTCGGGATGATTTGTTGAAGTCGAACCCTATAAGTGAGAATCCAGGCAGCAAACTCTCTTCAGAGCTTCTGGGGAAAAAAAAGTGGGGTAAAAAAAAGAAAAACCCAACGTAGTGGCAAAATTGACTTAGCCGAGTTCTGGCACTTAATTGAGTATTTTAAGCATTCTGTATTTCTCTCTCCAGGTTTTCTCCCAAACTGTGCTGCATTTCCTCCCGTTCGAAGAGTGTTCCCATTGTGAGGCAGAATGCTGCTTCTGCAGGCTTCGAATCGGCTCGCTCAGATATACTTCGGAAAGTTAAATTAAGGTGTCAGGCTGTAGCTCTCCTACCGTTCTCAAGCAACATTTGCTGGAGGAAAAGCTAATGAGCATACAGACTGGAAAGATATATATATATTTGTGTCTATATCTCCCTGCTGCCTGCCCCTTCTCATCTTCCCATTCCTTACCAAAAGTCTCTGAATTTTTCTCTGCTAAGAAACAGCATTCATCTTGGAAAACATGTTTAAAATAAACACAGGGAAAAAAGTAAGATCTTTGTCGGCACTGTACACAACCTAAATATCTTTACAGTCAAGCTGGACTCCCTGTGGGTCCCATTACTTAGTTGGCTTTCACCCATAGCTGGAAACATTTTGGACTTATCGGTGGAAGTGAAGCTCAGCTGGAAAACAAGGTCTGTCATGGTTAGGCCTACAACTACCTACGTAGGAGATTTAGATTCAGGGTAGAAACTGCTTAAGGAATGAGAGGAGAGGAAGTGTCTACGGAGATTCTCAGTCCTCCAGGTCATGGTTGTTCCACAGGCGTTTTTTTTTTTCAACAGGCCACTGATTTTTCTGGTTTTTCTTTTGAAGTTTTGCTTCCCATCCAGGAAGCTTCTTCAGCTCTGACTTAATGGTGGGGAATGGAAGGATTTATGCTCCTTGCAGACAGCTGGTCATTTGCATCCTTTGAGAGAGTCATTGAGGCCACTTGGAGGTTTATTTATGTCCTCAGGGGTCACCTGACTGGTGCAAATAGTTCCTGTAGTCTCCAGTTTTTCCTCTCGAAATCCATCCCTACACCCACACCCTTCAAAGGGTGTTCATCCCAAATTGTATAGCTAAAATTATGTGGATATTCTCAGTCCTCCAGGCCATGGTTGTCCCAAAGGTGCTTATTTTTTTAAGGGGCAACTGGACTTCCTTGTTTTCTTTTCTTTTGAAGACCTTTTGCTTCTCATTCAAGAAGCTTCTTCAGCTCTGACTGGATGGCATGGAATGGAAGGATTTATACCCCTTGCAGACAGCTGGTCATTTGCATCCTTTGAGAGAGAGGACACAGATAAATCTCCAAGTGTCCTCAATTAGTTTTGGAAATTCATTGAGTGATTTTGAACCAGTCAGCCTCTTTTAGCCCAACTAATCTCACAGGACATTTTTGAGGGGGGTGGGGCGGGAAATAAAATAAATAGTGATCTCTTTGTAAACTGAAGAGGTCCTAGAGAAAAAGAGGAACAATGTAAAGGTAAAGGTTCCCCTCGCACATAGGCGCTAATCATTCCCGACTCTAGGGGGCAGTACTCATCTACGTTTCAAAGCCGAAGAGCCAGCGCTGTCCGAAGATGTCTCCATGGTCATGTGGTCAACGTCGAAGGCATACAGAATGCTGTTACCTTCCCACCAAAGGTGGCTCCTATTTTTTTCTACTTGCATTTTTACATGCTTTCAAATTGCTAGTTTGGCAGAATCTGGGACAAATAATGGGAGCTCACTCCGTTACGTGACACTAGGGATTTGAACCGCCGAACTGCTGACCGTTCTGATCAACAAGTTCAGGGTCTTAGTTACTGAGCCACCATGTCCCTAAAAAACATGCTTATTTCTTGCAAGTAGAACACCAAGTAGATCATTTTCCATCCATCAATTCTACAGGTAAAGTTTCTAGTGGAATTTATTTTAAACCACTTGATTTTTGTTTTTAAGTGGAAAGTGGTATGCAAATGTTCCAACTGAATAAATATTTTTCAGCTTTTCCATTTCCAGCTTTGTGCCGAAAAAAGACAGAAAGACAAACTTTCATAGCTGTATGCTACATCAACATTTGTCACCCAACAAAAGCTTGCTTTTTTATGAGTTGCTTATGGAATAAAATTATCCTTTCTTTGCCAGGTCATTTCTGTAATGGTGATTGTATTTATGATTCCTCCATAAAGCTAATTCTTAATATACAAACACTTCTTGGCT
The DNA here is from genome assembly GCF_964273705.1 of Natrix helvetica. Taxonomy (NCBI): domain Eukaryota; kingdom Metazoa; phylum Chordata; class Lepidosauria; order Squamata; family Natricidae; genus Natrix; species Natrix helvetica. The sequence goes on along the minus strand of NC_138549.1, from coordinate 4,046,825 downwards.
CTGCATCAATTTTGGCAAGATTTGCCCTAACATTAACATTTTCACAGATATGGTTAAAGACCTATGATTTAGAAATAAGTGCCAATTTAAAAAAAAACTTTAAAAGAGCTTTAAAAGAAACACCGGTTGCTTAATAATAAAAAAATAATTATAGTTATTTCCTGTTGTTCCAGGAAATAACTATAGGGAAGTCAAATACTATTATTTTTGCATTGAATTGAATATTCCTTCCTTCCTTCCTCTCTCCCTCTTCCCCTCTCTTTTCCTTCTTTCATCATCTTGTTTATGACATCATATTAATATTTGCCCCTGAAATGATTAACAGTAATGTGTTATCATTATCACTAACTCATTAAATTCATTAAATAAATAGTAAATTCAGCCATCGTTATTGTAGGCGATCATTACCAAACTTTCTGCATTATTTCTAAAAGTTGATTTTCCATTCTATGCACACACATATCTCTGATTTGTTTTCTCCCTTTACGAGTTGAATGTTCCATAAAATGTGTTTTAGAAAATTCATCTGAATGTCTAGTCTTCCCATTTCTCTTTTTTTCCCCTTTTCTACATTCCAGGGAAACATTTTTAGGAAAATTTCTGAACTTAGTTATAGAGATCTTCCCTTAAATATCCCAAGAGAATACACACTGGAACCTAGAAAAGAGAATATGGGCTTGTGATAACTTTTGCAGAAACAGAAGTCCAAGAACTAAAAACTGGAGAGCAGAAAATTGAAACATCTAGCTATCCATAGAACTGTTATATATGCTCTTATCCAATGCAAGATAACCATACACATCGCCTATGGAATATAGAGTTACCCCTGGTTTGCATTGACATTGTCATGTGCCAAGGTTCAGTAAAGCATTTGACAAAGTAGACCACAATCTACTTCTTGGTAAGCCAGAGAAATGTGGGAGAAATGTTGATGATGCAGGAGGAGGAGGAGGAGGAGGAGGAGGAGGAGGAGGAGGAGGAGGAGGGGGAGGGGGAGGGGGAGGGGGAGGGGGAGGAGGAGGGGGAGAAGGAGAAGGAGAAGGAGAAGGGGGGAAGGAGAAGGTTTTAAAATATTCATGACTGGGAGAGACATGAGAACACGGTCAACCAATGAATAGGCATAACAACTAAGTCAGCCAATGGGAGCTTGAACAGATCTGAATCTGTGCTGAGAATTGAAACAGAAACTAAAGCAGTCTGCTGCTCTGAGAAGTAAATAAGCAGTCTGTCTGGGCTTGTCTGCTAAAATGAAGCTAACTGCTTATGTTTGTCTGTAACTCTCCTGCCTTGGGTTTACTTGGAAGAAACACCTGTTGGTATTTCACTTTTTTTTTTCATCTATTCCTATGTATATAAACAAGTTAATGAATCCAGCTGAGTCAGTTATCTGTGTGTGCTTTCTGGATTTGATTTTTCTACAACAAACTTTGACAGGAGATAAAGATGACTTGTCCCCAAAGTGTTTTTTTCCAAGAGGCAACTGTGCTTTCTGGGTTTTTCTTTTGAAGACATTTCACTTCTCATCCAAGAAGCTTCTTCAGCTCTGAATTGCATCGTTAAATGTCTATGGAGAGCCTCTTGAAACTCTTAGCATAGATCGTAGCCTAGACAGAAATATTCCACTCTACTTGTCAAACATAACTTATATTGTATGTTTCAATACCTGTTGGTTACAAGTTACTGTGTGGCCAAAGATGTGATTTTGTGTAAGTAGAAGTGGGTTGGATAGCTCCCTACCATTTTGGAAACACAACTTGATGGAGAGGTTGGTCCCAATTGTGGTCGCTAAACAACAACTACCTACATGCATTTTGGGATACTTTTTGTACGTGTTGGAGGTTGCAGAGTTTACTGTGAATATTCTGAAAAGTAGGAATCTGGGCTGAGCAAAGAATTAGATTTTGTAACTGGGTGAATAACTGAGATTTGTTTACAGGAATATATATCATAATAGAAAGAAAATGTAAAAGCATGTGCTATATTGTTGGAAGAATTTTCCTTCTGGGTTCAGTTCCAAGTAGGGAAAAAGACACTGGAAACATGGAGGCTGCTTGGAAAGATGGTTTAATAGTGGACAGGATCCCAGGGCTTGAGCTCCTGAACGGAAAAGGGGGAATCCCATGCTTCGAAGATGTTGAGTCAAGAAAAAGAAGTGAAGTGGCCTCCTGAGAGTTCCTGAGTTTTTTATGCCCTCTGTTCGACCCCACCTCTCTCTGTTTCCTGTTCCTGTGTTCTGATTGGTTGTCAGACTCCCAGGGGCGTGTGTGTGTGTATGTGTGTCTTAGCTAACTTTGTAGGTTGTGTGTCTTTTGAGTCCCAAACTTGGTTGTGTTCCCAGGTGCCCTGTGTTGAGATGGGTAAAGGGCTAATACTATCATGCCTTAATCCTATCACCCTGGAGGTGGAGGGGGGAGATCTTTGTTATGTAGAATGGATGGCTCAGGCCTTTTAATGGCCCATTGACAAAGGTGGGGACTATTAAGAGTGAGTCTGCTTGCTGCCTAAAAACACATTTCTCCATTTCTGATCCAGGGAAATATAATATTCTGCCTTCTCAATATTTCCCAGGATATTTTTCTAGCAGAGGGGTGGGTTTTAACTTCCTACAATATGCATATGTGTCTAGGAAGGAAGTGACCTAACATTAACAAAAAACAGTCAGTCTCGCGAAGAGGGAACACAGAAGAAAATCTAACTTTTCTAGCTATACCCTACTGCCTCCTTGTGGTATGTAAGTCAGGAGAAGAAACATTGGTGGCATTGAATCCATTTTTCTTAACTACACACAGTAGATAGGAAGTTTGCACGTGTAAAAACTGCATTAGCTGACAATCGTATAGCTAATTCCGGAAAGATGTCTGGCCTCTTTTACAATTTAATCATCTTACAGATGCTCGATTTTTAATTGAAAGGGTAGCTTGCATCACAGTCCTTTCACGCCACAAAGAGATATCAAGCCTCATCTTATAAGGTTATTTGGCTTGATGTTGGAGGTTTATTTGGTATAATGCAACAATGGAGAAAGATGATATGTTATTACTTAACAGTTTTGCTAATAATGTTGCAATAGCATTGCAATAGACAAGGAGCTGTTTCAATGGTTGAGGATGAAAATTGCTGCTACTAAAAGGCCAAGAAAAGAACATTTCAGTATTGATTCTCTAGATCAGGCATCATTAAGTCATATATAAATATTTAAATTTAGTCCCTAAAGCCCAAATTAAGTAAGGTCAGTTATTTTAGTTAATGTAATTCTCTTCAAATGAGATAAATCACTAATGGGATATTGCAAGACAGGGAAGAGAAAGAAAAGAAGAAAGAAGAAAGAAAAGAAGAAAGAGGGAAGAAAGAAAGAAAGAAAGAAGAAAGAAAGAAAGAAAGAAAGAAAGAAAGAAAGAAAGAAAGAAGAAGGAAGTGAGAGAAAGAAAGAAGGAAGGAAGGAAAGAAAGAGGGAGGAAGGAAGGAAGGAAAAGAAAGGAAGAGGGAGAAAGACAATGAATGAAACAAAGAAAGAAAGAAAGAAAGGAAGGAAGAAAGGAAGAAAGAAAAAGAGGGAAGGAGGAAAAGGAAGAAAAAAGAAGTAAGTAAGTAATTAAGTAAGTAATAAAGAAAGAAAGAGGGAGGGAGGAAGAGGAAGGAAGAGAGTGGAAGAAAAAAGAAAGAAAGAAGGAGGGGGAAAAATGGAAGAAAGAAAGAGGGAGGATGGAAGGGAAGAGAAATAAAGAAAGAAAAAGAAGAAAGAAAGAAAGATGGGGGAGGAAGAGGGAGGAAAAGAAAAGAAGAAAGAAAAAAGAATAGAAAGAGAAAGAAAGAGAGATAGAAAGAAAGAAAGAGAAAGGCCTTGCCAACAAGAAGTGAAAACACTGCACAAGCTAAACTTAGTTTCTGACTTGAATTCTAATGGTCAGCTTCTTAAAGTCAACTGACAGATGAAATATTCCCTGGAAGTTGCATCTGAAAGTTTAAACAGTGAATAATAAATAGTTTAACATTTGCAAGCTCTTTGCAGACAAATCCAGACCACGACAAGGGCAAAGGTTTGGGAATAAATGCTGAGTTACCAATAAATCAAAGTTTTAGCAAAATGACTCCATCTTTAGAGTCTAGCCATTCTCAGCAGTGAGAACATAAAGGACAATGAAGGAAAACTACATAATTCAATAAGGTGTCAGACTATATGATTTTGTGGAAGAAGAACCAAAACCAAACCCCTTTAAAAAAACTTGGTCTTCTGTTTCTTAATATTTCATGGAAACACAAAAAAGAAATGGATCTGTTTGTCTGCTTTTTAAGGCCACTTGTAGTGATCAGTCTTGGTTGCAAAATTATTTGGGAGAAGAGGAACCAAATCAAATCTTTATTACAACATTTGGGCCAATAAACAAAACAATAAAATACATAAACCTGCAAATATTATTAATAAACCTTTTTTGAAAAGATACCAAATACCATTTACATTTTGGGTTTTTTGCACATTTGATTGTCCACCTAGCTGGCATCTCTTACTCAACTTTAGATGTTCTCCAAAAGCTAAGAAAAAGTAGGCCTTAGAGTCCCTTGAATGAGAGTCCAACAGGAAATTTGAGGGAAGTAAAACAGAAACCAGTACAGAATTGTTTCCCTGCTTCTGCCAAAATTGCAACTCCAAATTTGCGCTGAAAAGCCAACAGGAATCAAGCTAAATTTGAAGCATACTTTAAAGGTTAGGCATCTCGTTATGTGAGATTCAGATTTCCTTCAACATCTTGGTCAAGCTGAGGTAAATTTCAGCAGCACGTCAATCCTATATGGCCAGGCACCTGTCAGTTCTAATGTAGGCATGGTGTTGATTAGATCTTGCTTGACAAGGTTGTCTACATTGTTTTACTCACAACGAAGTGGGGGTTAGAGACACGACTTCTTTATACTAATTAAACAAAAGCCCAAACCAAAAAGAGCGGTTAAATTTATTTGATCTGAATGCTCCACTGAAGAGACCCAAAAGACATGCCAAGAGCAGATGACCTCTCTGCATTGAGAGACAAATTTCTGCTTCGTAATTGCAGGAGGATTTTCTGCTTAATGAACAAGAAAGACTCCATGAAATGATGCTAGAAATCTGGGGGGGGGGGGATCTGCAGTGAATTACAGAATAGCAGAGTTGGAAGGGACCTTGGAAGTCTTCTAGTCCAACATCCTGCTTAGGCAGGAAACCCTACATCACTTCAGACGAAGGGTCATCCAACATCTTCTTAAAAACTTCTAGTGTTGGGGAATTCCCAACTTCTGGAGACAAGCTGTTCCACTGATTAATTGTTCTCACTGTCAGGAAATTCCTCCTTAGTTCTAGGTTGCTTCTCTCCTTGATTAGTTTCCATCCATGGCTTCTCGTCCTGCCTTCTGGGAGAATAAGTTGACTCCTTCTTAAATAGATATATCTTTTATCTTTGGCTCTGACTTTGAGATGCCCCTTCTTATGTGTTTGTGTGTGTGTGTGTGTGTGTGTGTGTGTGTGTGTTCCCATTAAACCTGAACTCAATCAATTTCCAAATCTATTTCTAAGCCTTTCATATGACCTATGAAAGAATTTGGACTATTTATGGAATTGAAATATGTGGGAAAGTTCTCAAACGTCTCCAAAGCACAAAGGTCCTTGTTTCTCAATATTTGTTCTGACCTAGACTTCCCCAAAAAGTACGAGGCAGAGCCCTGGTCCCGACAAAACCCCTTTTATTAAACAAATGTAAATTCCTCTCAGTCATATTCAGCAAAGGCATGGCAAACAGTCTTTCAAAGGAATATTTATGACCACAGACCTTATCTATCTTGGAAAGCTGCCATGTAAATATTTACCAGATGGGGTGCTGTGCAAGGGAAGACTGGGCACAGAGTCTCTGAAATTCATGGACAGATCTTCACACTCCTGAAATGAATGAACAAATGAACAAATTGTTTCCTGCAAAAGCCCACTCCCCTTTCACTCCTCTTTTATTTCCTGTGTGAGGGGCCAATCACCTTCCACCTGTGGCTTTACTCCCAAGTCGACCCTCATTTCTGAGTTGTTCTTCTCTTCTGGCAGCACTGCCCATACGTAAACTGGGAACAGGCTCCAGTTGTTCCTCTGCCTCACTGCTGTCTAGCTATGTAGCACCTGATCACTGCCAGATGGGCTCAGCCACGTCTCTGCCTCCGAAGCAGAATCCTCGTCCGAGCCTTCTCCATACTCCAGGACTAGCCCAAACTCCTCCCCAACCTTCTCAATCTCCAACTCTGTTGCCAGCTGTGCTGGCAGGCCACAATACTATTGCTACACATTTCTTCCATCTGAATTAACAACCTTGGATGGTAGTTAAGGATGGATTTCCAAATATTTAGCAATATTTGGCTTCTAAATTTTATTTTGTTGATTTTAACTGTAGATGATTTATAGTACATTGGTATTTGTTGGATTCAAAGTATAAAATATAAATGGATTCAAACGTTGGTATAAGTTGGAATCAAAATATAAAATATAAAAATCAAAAAGTTTGATTTTTACTATTAGATTTTTGCAGTGCATTTTATGCATTTCCACTGTTTTTGCAGATAAATGCTAATGTAAAATCATTAAGACATTCATTAATATTTCCACAGCAATATTGCTAAAGAATTGCCCAGATATTCCCCTTTAATTGGTCATGTAAGAAATACAAACACTTCAAATTTCATGTTAGAACTTAGAACTGAGGAGAAATTTCCTGACAGTGAGAACAATTAATCAGTGGAACAGCTTGCCTCCAGAAGTTGTGAATGCCCCAACACTGGAAGTCTTTAAGAAGATGTTGGATCGCTATTTGTCTAAAACGGTATAGGATTTCCTGCCTAGGCAGGGGGTTGGACTAGAAGACCTCCAAGGTCCCTTCCAACTCTACCATTGTATTGTATTGTTGTATGTCCTGTTCAATAGGATTTTAGTGTCTGAATCCGAGATATGTCATATATTTAAGTTATGAAATCTGGATTGCTCTGGACAAATTGAATCTTGGAATCAAAACTGTTTATTTTTCTTAGGTTTTACATGTGTGATTCCAATTGCACAATTTAAAACAAGTTAGTTCTCAGGTGTCTGTGTATGTCAGTAACACCACTGGATTCCACATCCATCTTTGCCAAACTTTTCAGAGACTCAAAACTGTTTTCTCCCAGTTTCTAAGAATACTGAAGTCCAGCCAAGCTTATCTTAAAGATAAGAAACCCCAGATATTGCAAGTATTACATAAATGTTCCCCATCTCCATTTCCCCATTCTGTCAAAATTTGTGTAATGCAAATAAATATAAAGTTTTTTTTTAAAAAAAAATCACGTATAGAAGGTAGACCTAGCTACTCATGGTGCATATCCTATCAACGAGGAGTTATCTCAGAAGTGTGAAGGTCTCAAGAGCAAAAGAATGATGGCACAGAGGATGCAGGCATTGGACTAAGCTTAGACAGGGAAATATAATTCTGCAGAACTGGAAATTGTGTGTGTGTGTGTGTGTCTGTGTGTGTGTTAACCTTTATTTTTTATTTATTTTATTTATTATTAGCACTTATATACCGCCCCCTCTCCCGAAAGGGACTCGGGGCGGTGTACAGTCCGTATTAAAAAACACCAAATAAAATACATGTATGCATAGGAGGAGGATAAAATAGACCAAAACTGTACAGCTAATAAATAAACAATATAAAATTTAAAATATCATACAATTTATACACTATCCCTCTAAAAGCCAGTAAAAAGTATATGCCAGGGGGGGTAGACGTTGTAAATTATGCCAAACCAGCCAGTCGGAACAGGTGTGTCTTCAGTTTCTGTCGGAAGGAGCGGAGGTCAGTAGTGGTTCTAATGTCGGGGGGGAGGTCATTCCAGAGGGTTGGGCCCATCACAGAGAAGGATCTACTCCTAGGTGTCGCCCGCTGGCATTGCCTAGCGGACGGCACCAGGAGAAGGCCCTCCCTGTGTGAGCGGATAGGTCGCAGGGACGTGTGTGGTAGGATGCGATCCTGCAGATAACTAGGTCCTCCGCCATGGAGCGCTTTAAAGATGGTGATCAATACCTTGAAACGCACCCGAAAGGCTACAGGTAGCCAGTGCAGCTCGCGCAGGAGAGGTGTTACGTGGGAGTAACGGGTACTTCCCATAATAACCCGCGCGGCTGCGTTCTGAACTAGCTGCAGTCTCCGGACGCGTCCCAAGGGAAGCCCCATGTAGAGGGCGTTGCAGTAGTCCAGGCGAGACGTCACCAGCGCATGAGTGACCGTGCGCAAGGCACTCCGGTCCAGTAGGGGGCGCAATTGGCGCACCAGGCGAACCTGGTGGAATGCCCCCCTTGCCACGGCTGCCACATGGTCCTCCATTGACAGCCGGGCATCAAGGAGGACACCCAAATTGCGCGCCCGCTCCACAGGGGACAACTGTTCGCCCCCTATGGCCAGCGATGGAGTCAGCTGGCTGAACCGTGGTGCCGGCAACCACAGCCACTCGGTCTTGGAGGGGTTGAGTTTGAGTCTGTTGTCCCCCATCCAGACCCCGACGGCCTCCAAACCTTGCCTCAGAAGTATCTCTAAGTAAAAATGATCCTTGGCTCCATTGGTTGCAAAATGCACCATTTTTTAAGAGAACTGCAGTGTTACAAAGCCAGAACTGAAATTCGCGCACCAAAACCCCCAAGTGTCCCTTTCCCCCTCTTAGGCATTTTCCCCTGCTGGCCCCACCCATCATCCAAACCAGTGGTGGGTTCCAGATCCCGTTCCAACCGGTATGGCTGGAATGGGCCCGGCGATGTCCACATGGATGCGTGCAGTGCATACACACATCCACGCAGAGAATGCATGCGTCTTACCGCCTCCGCGAGCCTCTTCGACGCTCCAGCTGCTCAGGTGCTGTACGTGCCATGCACATGCGTGGAAGCGCAGAAGCCTTAAAAGACAGGTAAGGAGTTTGGGCAGGTAGGTGGGGCATACCACCTGCAACCCACCCCTGATCCAAACAGTTTTGAAGAAGATGTTTTTGAAATGGTCAACCATGGGGACAGGCTGTTTTGCAGCTGCCTTCTTCTCCCAAGGGAGCGACCTTGAAACGTCTCCGGGAGGCACACTTACTTCCATTACTTTCACTTTCCCCCTCCCGATAGCCCAGTGATGGCAAACCTTTTTTGGCTCGCGTGCCACAAGTGGGGGGAGCGCAGGGGGGTTGTGTGCAGGCGTGCCGCACCCATAATGCAACGTGCGACCCCCCCAGTGCGCATGTGCGCACAACGTGCGACCCCCCCATTTTAACATTTTTTTCGCCCTCCCCAGGCTCCAGGGGCTTTATAGGAGCCTGGGGAGGGCGAAAAGAGCCTCCCCCGCCCCCCCCGGAGGCTTCAGGGACCGTCCGGAGGCTTCCCTGAAGCCTTCGGAGCGCTTAAAACCACCCTCCAAGCAAACCGAAAGTCACTTCCGGTTTGCTCGGAGAGTGGTTTTAAGCGTTCCGAAGGCTTCAGGGACGGTTCCTGAAGCCTCCGGGGGGGGGCAGGGGAGGCTCTTTTCATCCTCCCCAGGCTCCAATAAAGCCTCTGGAGCCTGGGGAAGGCGAAAAATAGCTTTTAAAAAGGTGAACTCAGCTGGCCAGCGTGCGCATGCGCGCTGGCCAGCTGACAGGGCAGCGCCTTGCGTGCCCTGACAAATTGCTCCGCGTGCCACTTGTGGCACGCGTGCCATAGGTTCGCCATCACTGCGATAGCCTTTCTGGCAGACTGGCACCGAGCGATAGCAGGAGCATGAGTGTGAAGTGGTGGCAGAGGTGGGTTCCTACCTATTTGGTCCAGTTTGGATGAATAGGTAGTAACTCCGATGGAAACGTTTCCATACCAGTTCTATGATCAGCGGCGTCATCTTGATTTTCTGTTCTGCATAGGCGCAGAATAATCTTCATTTTAAAAATGTAATTTTTATTCGTTTTTTTTTTCGTGTTGTGCACATGCATAGGTTATTTTAAATGATAATGCGCACGCGGGCATACCGGTACTACTGAACCCCTAGTAATGGTGGCTGGAACTCACCCCTGGGGGGCAGTTGTGACAGTGAGTGAGATAGCGAGAGACTCCATAGATAACCAGCAATCGCAATGGAAAAAAAATGACTTTGTGAGGTAAAGGCTGACCGATACTGGAACAGAGAGAAAAGGGGGAATTTGTGTAAGAAGAACAAAGGGGAACATGCAATGAAGAAAGAATGGAAGTTTTGCCAGATTTTGCACACACTCATTTTATCCAGAGTTGTCGGCGCATTTATTATTTATTTATGAGAGTTATACACTGCCTGAGTCCAATTGGCCTCTAGGCAGTTCATTAAAAAATAATTTTTAAAAATACCCTAACACATAAAATCTATAGTTGTTTCATGTGGATTTCAACTAGCGAATGTTTCTCTTTGGAAGCTGAGGTCAAGGAAGAACGTAGCACTTAAAAACAGAGTTGCAGAGTTGTGTACACATTCCCAAAGGAGACTTAAACTAAGACAAAATGTCACTAAAGTCAAACAAGAGACCTTCTAGAAAGATGGCCCGTTAATCAAAGACATGGTCCGAACCAAGAATGGAGTCCCATCAAGAGGCATTGATTTGAAAAGCATCCAGATACCTTCTGACCATAATCACAAAGGGGTGACCTCTGTTGTTAAGTAGATTCTAAGAGTATATGACAACACTCATTTAGTAAGAACTTCAGAAACTTTTCTTCAGGAAAAGAATATTTTGATACTAGCTGGATATCTGTGCTTTGCGACGAAACTATGTGATTGGGCTATGCAGGAGAAATTTGGTTCACAATCCATTGGCTCAGTGATGGTCGGTGAGTGAAACACATAAGGGAATATCGCTCCCACTACCTTGAGTTCATAAGCAGTTCCATAGTTGGAAGGCGTAGACATTTTGGTGAGGTACTCATGTTTAGTACTGTAAGGAGCCCCAGACCACTCCTGAGTGAATGAGTGGGACGTCTGCCAGTTTGAACTGAGGAAACGGAACGTGAGGCAACTAGCAGTTGGAACAGAGTTCTTTTCAGATGGGGAGGAGGAGTAGAATGTCAGCGCTTGTTAATTACAGTATAAGAAATACTAATGACCTGATGGTCATTTCTAAAAATCCTTTCTTACCAAGCACCTAGAAGTCAAGAGGAACATACCTGCCAAATTTTAAGTTTATATGTTTTACGGTTCTGGAGATTTTGTGATGAGTGAGTGGTACTTGGTTTTAATATACAGTATATAGAAGATTATGGTCAATAAAATCACACCATTTGAAAATTCCAGTTGGGGAATAAAGAAATTGGCCTGGAAAAAGCTGATACAAAATAAAACTCAAGGCTCTATAAGATGCTAGGTCTTTGTTGTTACTCTCTAACTGGCAACTCTAGCCAGTCTTTTAATCTCTGATAATCATTGTTAGCTGGCTGTATTTTTACAAGATCATGCTGACCTCTGTACTACCAATTTTTTAATGCAGATTCACCCAAGATATGTTTCCAAATTGCTTTTGGCTTCCACTTATCAACCTATTGTGTCTTTCCCAATGACCCAAGATAGGAAGATGTTGATTTTTTTTTGGTGTTGCTATTACTGTTATTGTTATTTACTCAAATTTGTTTTTATTTATTTATATTTATGTATATTTTTATTTTTGTCAGAAGATAGATGTGTGTTTATCCCAAGCATTGTTTAAACTTCAGTTGTAATTCCACATGTAGAACTCGGAACTCAACACAATGCACTTTGACTCTGGTGTTACTGAATAATGTTTCATTTAAGACAGGCAGACAGAAAGATACACTGTCAGGCCTGCAGCCATCTTTTCTTTTGGATCTTTGGCCTGCCACACTTTCTATTATTTTACTATACATTTTCTATTGTGGGAAAATGGGAGGGAGTATTGTACGGAGTTAGATGAGAGGTAGCCATAACAAAAATTTTTCTAGAAAGCCAAGGTCATCCTTTGTCTCTGCACCTCTGCACCTGACTGGAACTGGATGGGTGGAAGCTGCCAGCATGGCGGTGGGAGATTGGACCATGGGATGGACTTGTGGGTCTGGGGGGGGCAAGATCTTGAACTTTCAACTGGGTGGGGAAAACCAGGAAGCTTTCAGTTTCGGGTTTTCCCAGATGTGCCAACATGGCTCTCTTCATAAATTGGAACGTTGAGTAATACTTTGCCGTGGACTCTGATTTAATTTTGGATGCTCTTTGGAACCCTGACATACACAATGAACAAAATAACTCTGACTTTTATCTATATCTATCGATCGATCCATCCATCCATCTTCTCTTTCTTACTCTCTTTTTCATCTATCTATCTATCTATCTATCTATCTATCTATCTATCTATCTATCTATCTATCTATCATCTATCTATCTATCTATCTATCATCTATCTATCTATCTATCTATCTATCTATCTATCTATCTATCTATCTATCTATCTATCCATCCATCCATCCATCCATCCATCTCTCTTTCTTGCTCTCTTTTTCATCTATCTATCTATCTATCTATCTATCTATCTATCTATCTATCTATCATCTATTTATCTATCTATCTATCTATCATCTATCTATCCATCCATCCATCCATCCATCCATCCATCTCTCTTTCTTGCTCTCTTTTTCATCTATCTATCTATCTATCTATCTATCTATCTATCTATCATCTATCTATCCATCCATCCATCCATCCATCCATCCATCCATCCATCCATCTCTCTTTCTTGCTCTCTTTTTCATCTATCTATCTATCTATCTATCTATCTATCTATCTATCTATCTATCTATCATCTATCTATCTATCATCTATCTATCTATCTATCTATCTATCATCTATCTATCTATCTATCATCTATCTATCATCTATCTATCTATCTATCTATCTATCTATCTATCTATCTATCTATCTATCTATCCATCCATCCATCCATCCATCTCTCTTTCTTGCTCTCTTTTTCATCTATCTATCTATCTATCTATCTATCTATCTATCTATCTATCTATCTATCTATCTATCTATCCATCCATCTCTCTTTCTTGCTCTCTTTTTCATCTGTCTATCTATCTATCTATCTATCTATCTATCTATCTATCTATCTATCTATCTATCTATCTATCATCTATCTATCATCTATCATCTATCTATCTATCTATCTATCTATCTATCTATCTATCATCTATCCATCCATCCATCCATCCATCCATCTATCCATCCATCCACCCATCTCTCTTTCTTGCTCTCTTTTTCATCTATCTATCTATCTATCTATCTATCTATCTATCTATCCATCCATCCATCTCTTTCTTGCTCTCTTTTTCATCTATCTATCTATCTATCATCTATCTATCTATCTATCTATCTATCTATCTATCTATCTATCCATCCATCCATCCATCCATCCATCTCTCTTTCTTGCTCTCTTTTTCATCTATCTATCTATCTATCTATCTATCTATCTATCTATCTATCTATCTATCTATCTATCTATCTATCTATCTATCTATCCATCCATCCATCCATCCCTCTTGCTCTCTTTTTCATCTATCTATCTATCTATCTATCTATCTATCTATCTATCTATCTATCTATCTATCTATCTATCTATCTATCCATCCATCCATCCATCTCTCTTTCTTGCTCTCTTTTCATCTATCTATCTTTCTATCCATCTATCTATCTATCTATCTATCTATCTATCTATCTATCATCTATCTATCTATCTATCTATCTATCCATCCATCCATCCATCCATCCATCCATCTATCCATCCATCCATCCATCTCTCTTTCTTGCTCTCTTTTTCATCTATCTATCTATCTATCTATCTATCTATCTATCTATCTATCCATCCATCCATCCATCCATCTCTCTTTCTTGCTCTCTTTTCATCTATCTATCTTTCTATCCATCTATCTATCTATCTATCTATCTATCTATCTATCATCTATCTATCTATCTATCTATCTATCTATCCATCCATCCATCTCTCTTTCTTGCTCTCTTTTTCATCTATCTATCTATCTATCTATCTATCTATCTATCTATCTATCTATCATCTATCTATCCATCCATCCATCCATCCATCCATCCATCTCTCTTTCTTGCTCTCTTTTTCATCTATCTATCTATCTATCTATCTATCTATCTATCTATCTATCTATCTATCTATCATCTATCTATCTATCTATCATCTATCTATCTATCTATCTATCTATCTATCTATCTATCTATCATCTATCTATCTATCATCTATCTATCATCTATCTATCTATCTATCTATCTATCTATCTATCTATCTATCTATCTATCCATCCATCCATCCATCCATCCATCCATCTCTCTTTCTTGCTCTCTTTTTCATCTATCTATCTATCTATCTATCTATCTATCTATCTATCTATCTATCCATCCATCTCTCTTTCTTGCTCTCTTTTTCATCTATCTATCTATCTATCTATCTATCTATCTATCTATCATCTATCTATCTATCTATCTATCTATCATCTATCTATCTATCTATCTATCTATCTATCTATCTATCCATCCATCCATCCATCCATCCATCTATCCATCCATCCATCCATCTCTCTTTCTTGCTCTCTTTTTCATCTATCTATCTATCTATCTATCTATCTATCTATCTATCTATCTATCCATCCATCCATCTCTTTCTTGCTCTCTTTTTCATCTATCTATCTATCTATCATCTATCTATCTATCTATCTATCTATCTATCTATCTATCTATCTATCTATCTATCTATCCATCCATCCATCCATCCATCCATCCATCTCTCTTTCTTGCTCTCTTTTTCATCTATCTATCTATCTATCTATCTATCTATCTATCTATCTATCCATCCATCCATCCATCCATCCCTCTTGCTCTCTTTTTCATCTATCTATCTATCTATCTATCTATCTATCTATCTATCTATCTATCTATCTATCTATCTATCCATCCATCCATCCATCTCTCTTTCTTGCTCTCTTTTCATCTATCTATCTTTCTATCCATCTATCTATCCATCTATCTATCTATCTATCTATCCATCCATCCATCCATCCATCCATCCATCCATCCATCCATCCATCCATCCATCCATCTCTCTTTCTTGCTCTCTTTTTCATCTATCTATCTATATATCTATCTATCCATCCATCCATCCATCTCTTTCTTGCTCTCTTTTTCATCTATCTATCTATCTATCTATCTATCTATCTATCTATCTATCCATCCATCCATCCATCCATCCATCCATCCATCCATCCATCTCTCTTTCTTGCTCTCTTTTTCATCTATCTATCTATCTATCTATCTATCTATCTATCTATCTATCTATCTATCTATCTATCTATCATCTATTTATCATCTATCTATCTATCATCTATCTATCTATCTATCTATCTATCTATCTATCTATCTATCTATCTATCTATCTATCTATCATCTATTTATCATCTATCTATCTATCTATCTATCTATCTATCTATCTATCTATCTATCATCTATCTATCTATCTATCTATCCATCCATCCATCCATCCATCCATCTCTCTTTCTTGCTATCCATCCATCCATCTATCATGTTTGTGTGTGTGCATTTATGCATGTATATATTCGTGAGGTGACTTTCACGGCCACCTCTCAAAGTAGACAACTTCACAATTTTAACACACAGTGAAAGGAAGATGGGATGGCAGGGATGAAGATAGATACCCCATGGTGGCAGGGTGATTTGAGGGCAGCCAAGGAACCACTTAGGGCAGTTTGTGTGTGATTTCCGTGCATGAAGCTCTTTGTTTTTGGTGCCTTCTTGACCAAGAATTGTTTTGAAATAAAGGACTGTTGATCTGGAACAAACCTCCAATGACTGCTGAGATAGGTCGCTTTAAGGCGGCTTCCATCACACACCACAGAGTATTTGAAAGACACTCCCTGCAGCAAGACCAAGTGGCTTTTTACAGCTCTGTGCTCACAAGACATTAACAAGCAGGTGAGGCTGTGTATCGGCCACTTTATATGATCCAGCAAACCATGATAAATGAAGAGCTGGCTGCAGCTCAATAGGAAGTTTTCTTATTGGATTTCCTCGTATGGGGCAGAAGAGGCTGAATTACTAGCGATAAGCCATTCCATCAATTTCCTTTTCGCCAAATTTACCACCACAGTTCTGTGCGAGTCTGTTGTTTATACATTTGTATAAATGTTGCAATGTTTTTTATAATATTTTCCTTGACCTTTGACCTTTCCCGAGTTATTTTCTATGAGGAAAGATTTCCCTCCCCTCATACTGAATTGTTTGTATACATATTCCTCCCAAATATTTTGTGAGTTACAAAGGGAATTTCGTTATGGAATGAGCAAATTGTAGTATATTTGTTGAATACACATTGTTCTAGGCAGGTAATACCACAATTGAACCTGGTGCTAAGTGAGAGAATTGTTAAGTGAGTTTTGCTCCATTTTGTAAAGCTATTTCTTGCCACAGGTGTTATGTGAATCACCGCAATTCTTACGTTGGTAACATGGTTACTATGTGAACCTGGCTTCCCCACTGACCTTGATTGTCAGAAGGTTGCTAAAGGGGATCACATGACCTTGGGACATTGCAACCGTCATAAATACGAACCAGTTGCCAAGCATTTAGGCATTCTAGGCTGCATCAACAGAGGGATAGAATCGAGATCACGTGAAGTGTTAATACCACTTTATAAGGCCTTGGTAAGGCCACACTTAGAAAACTGCATCGTTCTGGTCACCACGATGTAGAAAAGATGTGGAGACTCTAGAAAGAGTGCAGAGAAGAGCAACAAAGATGATTAGGCGACTGGAGGCTAAAACATATGAAGAACGGTTGCAGGAACTGGGTATGTTTAGCTTAAGAGAAAGAAGGACTAGGGGAGACATGATAGCATTATTCCAATATCTCAGAGGTTGCCACAAAGAAGAGGGAGTCAAACTATTCTCCAAAGCACCTGAGGGTAGAACAAGAAGCAATGGGTGGAAACTAATCAAGGAGAGAAGCAATTTAGAACTGAGGAGGAATTTCCTGACGGTGAGAACAATTAATCAGTGGAACAGAAATTGCCTCCAGAAGTTGTGAATGCTCCAATAGTGGACATTTTAAAGAAGATGTTGGATAGCCATCTGTCTGAAACGGTATAGGGTTTCATGCCTAGGCTGGGGGTTGGACCAGAAGACCTCCAAGGTCCCTTCCAACTCTGCTATTGTATTGTATTATCTTAATTTTGATCATTTGACCCTATAGGGAGCTTCTGCAATGGTCCTAAGAGTGAAAAATGGCCATGTCACTTTTTCAGAGCTGTTCTATCTTCAATCAGTGTGTTGTGGTCCATCAGCCACTGAGCCCTCCAGCAGCCGAATCAGAGGAGGTGGAGGAGGCGGAGGCGGAGGCGGAGGCGGAGGCGGAGGAGGAGGCGGAGGAGGAGGAGGAGGAGGAGGAGGAGGAGGAGGAGGAGGAGGAGGAGGAGGCGGCATTGGAATCAGGGTCAGCATCAAGGTAACCTGAGAGCTCTGAGGAGGAAGAGAGAATGGAGCTGGCAGAGAGAGTGAGACAGAGGCGGAGCCTAGGCCATCTGTCAGCCCTCAGATGGAGAGTCAAATAGCCCCCAGGTCTGGAGATGGCTGATGAGGAAGAGGAGGAACAACTGGGCCCAGTGCCTGATGCATGGATGCACAGAAAGCAGAGGAGAGGAGAGCGGGCTGGTCCTTGGCATGTAAGAGGCACTGCTGCTAGTGAGGCCACACCCTAGCTCTGGGGATAAAAGGCAGGGGGCCGAGATGAATAGATGTGGCATAAACTGTTCATCTCTCTGCCGGATGGACTTGTTAGCCTGGACTGAGAGAGAAACTTTTTGCTGGCACTCCTAATAAAGGAATCTTTTGAATTCAATTTCAGAGGGTTTGTCTTGTTTGGGGAGCTGGGTCAGAACACAGTGGGTGGTTTTAAGTCAAGAATCACCTGCACCTTCAAAAGAGGAAACATCAATATATTCATCTAGATTGTTATAAAATGCATTCCTTACTCATCCACATCATCAATGGACTTCCAGAAATAGAAAGGATCCAACTGAAGAAAGGCCCAAGCTGTTCCTACAACGTGTACCTTCAGTCTTGAGTATTTAAACCAGAGCTATGGTGGTGCAGGGGTTAGACTGCAAGTACTGCAGCCTAACTCACTGCTCATTGCCAGGAGTTCAACTCTCAGGGGTTCAAGGTTGACTCAACCTTCCATCCTTTCGAGGTTATAAAATGAGGACCCAGATTGTTGGGGACAAGAGGCTGACTCTGTAAACCGCTTAGAGAGGGCTGGGAAGCACTGTGAAGTGGTATATAAATCTAAGTTCTACTCTACTCTACTCTACTCTACTCTACTCTACTCGATTCTGGCATGATTGCAGGCTAACTCGCCCACTGTCAGCAGTTCAATCCTGACCAGCTGAAGGTTGACTCAGCCTCCCATCCTTCCGAGGTCAGTAAAATGAGGACCCAGATTGTTGGGGGCAAGAGGCTGACTCTGTAAAACCACTTAGACAGGGCGGTAAAGACTGTGAAGCAGTATATAAGTCTAAGAGCTAGTGCAAATATCTAGTTGACATTTTTCTGATGCTTAGACTAGGAATTGGAAGGTCATATCAACTGCTTAATAAAATAAGAAGTAAAAGTCATATTTCAGCATATGCCTTTGTGTTTCATAAGAAAGATGTCAACCCTGAAGCTGTCCTGACCGAAGCCATTTTGTCACCTTCAGTGTTGCCACACAGGAGCTGAGGATCAGGGAGGGAGGATTTAAGATAGAGGGATTTTTGTAGCCAAAACAAAATACTTTCTCTTGGGAGCCAAGGACATTCTCACCCTTGATCCGAAGAAGGCAGAGTGATGCTACCTGGTTGTTGGACTGCGTGATGATTGGGCCATGTGCCTGATTGTTTTGAGAAAGTAGAATCTTTTAATGAGGTGAAAGCTGTGGGACTTTCAGAGTCGGTTTTCATATGTGCCAATATAATATTTCCAATAAAAGGAATCTTTGAGGAACTCAATTCCTTGCAATTTATTACTTGGATCCCTGACAAAAGAATTGCTAGGATTTTCTGACCCTGTTGAATTGTACTTGAGCGTCAAGATCATGTTCCCATATACTAAGAATGGATCGCTTGTAGTTTTCTAAAACTTCCTGGTTTTAAACTGAATGTGTAGCGACAACTTAAATACTACATACGTTGTTGATGAAATACATTAAACATGATCTCTAGGAAGTTGAGCCAAGACTTTTTACTTTGATAAGACACTTGCACTGTATTTGCTGTCTATGTTTTTCCTTTCTTCACCTTGAGTCTTTATTTTATTTTTCCTTGTTGCTTTTTGTGATAAGGAGAGCTTTTCCATGGGGAACTGAAAGCCAGCGTTTTGATGAGAGATAAGACTGCAGACTGGCACAGAAAGACAGAAATCCCTCTGTTGAAAAGATGCTAGGAGTAAACATAAGAGGATCAAAGCAGCCAATCAATAAGTATCCATGTTAAAAGTAAGACAGATTCCAGGCTGGACCCAATGAAATGTGGACAATCAATGCGGTAAGGAAAGGCATACAATGGGAAGATGTACAAGATGGATATAATCCATTAAGAGAGAGAAAAAAAGAATATAAATACAGATCAATCTGTAAATACCAAAATGTATAGGCAACTATTTGGAAGAAATAATATGGAACTCCAATGCACATGTTCCATCAATGTCCGAAAGGTGCTTTTTCAGGAGGCAAATTGACTTTCTTTCTTTCTTTTTTCTTCTGAAGACATTTCGCTTCTCACCCAAGAAGCTTCTTCAGCTCTGACTGGATGGTGGGGAATGGAAGGATTGATACTCCTTGCAGACAGCTGGTCATTTGCATCCTTTTTAGAGGGTCGTTGAGGCCACTTGGAGGTTTATCTGTGTCCTCAGGGTCACCTGAGTGGTGCAAATGGTTCCTGTAGTCTGCAATTTCCCCCCCTCTGGAAATCCATTCCTACTCCCACACCATTGCAAGGGTCTTCATCCCAAATTGTATAGCTAAAATTATGTGGAGATTCTCTGTCATCCAGCTCATGGACGTTCCACTATCCTGTCAGAGCTGAAGAAGCTTCTTGGATGAGAAATGAAACATCTTCAAAGAAAAAACAACAACAAGGAAGTCCAGTTGCCTCCTGAAAAAGCACCTTTGGGACAACCATGAGTGGGATGACTGAGAATCTCTACAGCAGGGGTGTCCAAACTTGGGAACTTTAAGACTTGTGGACTTCAACTCCCAGAATTCTGGGAGTTGAAGTCCACAAGTCTTAAAGTTCCCAAGTTTGGACACCCCTGCTCTACAGGCTCCTCTACCAATTATCTCAAATATCCAAAGTATGTAGTGATTCTTGAAGATAGCTGCATCCTTAGCTCTAAAAGTGAAGATAAACCAATGAAAGAGAGAGGATTCTCTAGAGCAGAGGTGTCAAACTCAAGGCTGGATCCGACCTATGGGGAGCTGAAATCTGGCCCATGGGCTAGCCTGGAAATACCAAAGGCCCTCAGCACCTCTGCAAGCCAAAACGGGCCATAGGGGGCCCACATGTGGCCTCTGTGCATCCCGCTTTCAGCCTCCATGGCCTCCAGCAGCACTCTGCCAGCCCAAAACGGGCCTTGTGTGCTTCTGGAGACCGGGGGGTACTGTGGAAAGAAAAAAAGAGAAGGGAAAAGTGCATCTTAAGCCTGTGTCAATAATGCCCACCATGACCACGCCCATCCCAGCCACACCCACTATGACCACGCCCACCCCTGGCAACCATGGCCGCTGAGGTCAAACATAACCTTGATGCAGCCCTCAATGAAATTCAGTTTGACACTCCTGCTCTAAATTCTAAACATACAGCTGATTATGATATGGATCATAATACCTCATGATTAAGGGACGCAGTGGCTCAGTGCTAAGATGCTGAGCTTTTCGATCAGAAAGGTCGGCAGTTTGGTGGTTCGAATCCCTAGCGCTGTGTAACGGAGTGAGCTCCCGTGACTTGTCCCAGCTTCCGCCAACCTAGCAGTTCAAAAGCACGTAAAAATGCAAGTAGAAAAACAGGAACCACCTTTGGTGGGAAGGTAACAGCGTTCCGTTCGCCTTCGGTGTTGAGTCATGACGTCTACATGACCACGGAGACGTTTTCAGACAGCGCTGGCTTTTCGGCTTTGAAACAGAGATGAGTAACGCCCCCTAGAGTCAGGAATGACTAGCACGTATGTGTGAGGGGAACCTTTACCTACACTTTACCTCATGATTGCACAAGTATCATTACGTAGGAAGTCACCTGACTTCCCTACAAATAGTATCAGCTTGATTTCCATAAAAAAAAGGAGACAAAAAACCATTTTGTTACCTTTCCTTATCATCTGCAATTAAAAGAAGAACCGTGACTCAAACTAATTGCTATTATTTACAGAGAAGAAAGTAGAGTAAGCAAAACTTTTCAAGCCACTGATTTGTTTAGGAAGGCTGCCTTGTGTTTCTTTCACTCCGATCTTGCTTTTTTGGTTTTTGTTTACAGATTTCCCTCGCCTGAAAGATCATAAAACCCATTGCGGAAACTTTTTCAAATTCTTTGAAATTGCACTTCTAGCGTGCATGTACAAAATGGTGATTGATCAATCAGCACAAATTTAAAAAATATTTGATATTTGGGCCATTACAGAAATTCTTCTGGAGTTGTATTTGACTTTTCTACTATGAGCATTTTTTTTTAGTTAAAATTCAAACTTGGAGCAATGCTCTCTTCTATTTTAGAATACTTCTGAAGTATTTTTTTCCTTTTCTATGTTTCTTGTTGTTATTTTTATTTTTGAAAGATGAACTATAAAAATAAAAAGATATCAAGGATGAAAGAAAAGTTTGTTTTCTCTGTTTCACAGCCCAAACATTGTCCAACCTAGGAAAAGAAAAATCAATGAGATATGCTGTGCTTTTCTTGTATTTTGCAATAAAATGACAACTAGCAAAGAATCAAATAAATCTCAATTTGCATGCATTATGTGGGTCAGTAAACTAACAACTGGATTCATTAAAGATTGTCGGCTGATTTTTCTCAGTTTCTGGAAGAAAAAACATTTAACTGAAAGGACTAATTGAACACAAATATCAATGGAAGGAATACATATTGATCTCTTCTGATTAAATCTGCAATATTTCTTTTATGAATAAATCCAGAGTGATTACAAAACATTTTAAAAATTTCTTTAGCCTAACAACCAATAATGGATTTTTTTTAAGAAATAGTACTGCAAATAGGCATATATAATGAATTTTTCAGAATGTGGAGCAGGAAAAAAACAGATGTTAGAATAGAATAGAATAGAATAGAATAGAATAGAATAGAATAGAATAGAATAGAATAGAATAGAATAACAGAGCTGGAAGGGACCTTGGAGGTCTTCTAGTCCAACCTCCTGCTTAGGTAGGAAACCCTACACCACTTTAGACAAAAGGTCATCCAACATCTCCTTAAAAACTTCGAGTGTTGGGGCATTCACAACTCTGGAGGCAAGTTGTTCCCCTGATTAATTGTTCTAACTGTCAGGAAATTTCTCCTCAGTTCTAAGTTGCTTCTCTCCTTGAGTAGTTCCCACCTGTTGCTTCTTGTCCTGCATTCAGGTACTTTGCAGAATAGTTAAACTCCCTCTTCATTGTGGCAACCCCTGAGATATTGGAACACTGTTATCATGTCACCCCTAGTCCTTCTTTTCATTAAACTATACATACCCAAATCCTGCAACCCTTTTTCATATGTTTTAGCCTCCAGTCCCCTAATCCTCTTTGTTGCTCTTCTCTGCACTCTTTCTAGAGTCTCCACATCTTTTCTACATTGTGGCGACCAAAACTGAATGCAGTATTCCAAGTGTGGCCTTACCAAGGCCTTATAAAGTAGTATTAACCCTTCACCTGATCTTGATTCCATCCCTCTGTTGATGCAGCCTAGAACTGTGTTGGCTTTTTTGGCAGCTGCTGCACACTGCTGGCTCCTATTTCAATGGTTGTCCACTAGGACTCCAAGATCCCTCTCACAGTTACTCCTATTGAGCAAGGTACCACCTCTACTGTACCTGTGCATTTTGTTTTTCTTCCCTAAATGTAGAACCTGACTTTTAAAAATTGAATTTCATTTTGTTAGATAGCACTCAATGAAAAAAAGATGTTCCCCCCCTTTTTAAAAATATTATTCTATATTGGTTCTAGATTTATCTTCTTTTATTATACTTAAGATACATTTTAAAAAATAACCTCTGAGACATTAATTGATTACTCAAAGTGTTCATAAGTTTCAATTTCAAGCAAATTAATAACTTTCATTTTTCCCACCCTATCTTTACTTTTATCTAACTCCTCATTATGAATCAAATTCCAATCCCCAGCCAGCGCAGCTAAAGCTTTGCTGAAGTGTTAAGTTTATTTTTAGTATATTAAAAAGACATTTGTCCTTTGTTAGGGCTATAAATCAATTGCAGAAAAGTAGTTTTGCCTCTGATATTTCTAATAATGTGTACCTTCCTTTGAGATCCATTAGAACAGCGATGGCGAACCTTTTTTGGCTCGCGTGCCATAAGTGGGCGGAGCGCAGGTGGGTCATGTGTGGGCGTGCCGCACCCATAATGCAATGCGCGATCCCCAGTGTGTATGAAAACACTACAGGCACTGCCCCTCCCATTTTTACATGCTTTTTTTGCCCTCCCCAGGCTCCAGAGGCTTCATAGGAGCCAGGGGAGGGCGAAAACAGCCTCCTCCGCCCTTCAGGGACTGTCCGGAGGCTTCCCTGACGCCTTCGGAGCGCTCAAAACGACCCTCCGAGCAAACCGGAAGTCACTTCCGGTTTGCTCGGAGGATTGTTTTGAGCGCTCCGAAGGCTTCAGGGACTGTCTGGAGGCTTTCCTGACGCCTCCGGAGGGCCTCCAGGGGGGCAAGGGAGGCTGTTTTCGCCCTCCCCAGGCTCCTATAAAGCCTCTGGAGCCTGGGGAGGGCGAAAAATGGCTTTAAAAAAGAGTGAACTCAGCTGGCCAGCGCGCACATGCGCGCTGGCCAGCTGACAGGGCAGCGCCTCACGTGCCCTGACAAATGGCTCCGTGTGCCACCTGTGGCACGCGTGCCATAGGTTCGCCATCACTGCATTAGAATCTCTTCTGTGAAAAAAAAATGGTACTTATTCAACACAAACACTGACTTTCTCTAAGCATAGAAGATTTGGGAGCAAAAAATTGGCCTCCTAATCAAAGAAGCTTTGAATTCAAATTCAGTTTTTTTTTTAAAGTTCACATTTGCAATTCCTGTAAATTATTTACACCTTTCGTTCCTGGGTTCAGAAAGCAATAACTCTAAATTGCTAAACTAGTTTACCCATCTGATTAACACAGAATGATAATACTTTTAATGAAGAAATCATCATGGTGTAACTCAATGACATTCATAATACATGATATTTGAGATACTGTTGTGGTCCAACAGCAGCCAACGGAGCTGGTGGCAGAGTCAAACAGTGAGGAAGTTGGGGAGGAATCTGGGCCAGTCGTGGAGTCTGGGGAAGGCTCTGATGAGGGCTCTGTGTTGGAGGAAGAGAGGGGGCCAGGGCCGTATGCCAGTTATCAGCTGCCTTCAGAGTCAGACTGTCAGGCCTGCAGTTATATCCTTTTTAGGATCTTTGGCCTGCCACACTCTATATTATTTCATTATGCTGTTTCATTAGTGTAGTAATTGGGAGGGGGGAAATAAAAAGGAGTAGAGTTGTGGAATGTGTTGTTGTCATTCCTTTATCGAAGCCAAGGTCATATTTTGTCTCCGCACCTTTGCACCTGACCGGAACCAGCTGGGTGGAGATGCCAGCGTGGCCGAGGAAGATTGGACCATGTGATGGATTTATGGGTGTGGGGAAAAGAGCATGAAGTTTCAACGGGGTGGAATCCCAGGAAGCTTTTAGATTTGGGATTCCACAGATGTGCCAACATGTCTGTCTTATTAAATTGGAACTTTAAGGATAACTCTGCCTTGGGCTCTGATTTAATTCTGCATGATATTTGGAATGCTGACACAGACATCAGAGGGGCAGAAGAACAGCTGGAGCCTGTTCCCAGTGTGCGCATGTGCAGAGCTGCCAGGAGAAGGGAACAACTAAGGAACAAGGGCCAACACAGGAGTAAAGGCACAGGTGAACAGGAATGGCACCTCTCTTAGGGAATAAAGAATGTAAATCACGTGACTGTGATTTTCATTCAGATGCATGACAACTGGTTCATATTTATGATTGTTTCTGTCAGTATATATGAGAGTTCATGACTGGCAGAGACATGGCAACAGGGTCAGCCAACGAAGGCTGTTTGGAAACTGAAACAGTATTTGTTGTGTGAGCAACAAGGAGACAGCAAGGAGCCTGGGCGTGGCTTAGCTCAACTGTTCTGTATTAAAGCTCTGTGCTGAGCTCTAAACTGGTCTGCTGCTCTGAACTGAAACTGTTCTCTCCTCTGCCTGGGTTTGCTTGTCCTTTCTACCACGTTGGAAGAACCAGTTTTGGCATGATATATTTACTTCATGTGTTATATATTATATATAAAGAGAAGTTAATGAATCCTGCTGAATCCATTGCCTATGTGTGTTTTCTGGATTTGATTTCTGCAACAAACTCTGACAGTTTCAGTATCTCGGAGTCATGCGATCCCCCTTTTGCGACCTTCTCATGAGCAAAGTCAATGGGGAAGCCAAGTTCACTTAACAACCATGTTACTAACTTAACAACTGCAGTGACTCACTTAACAGATGGTAAGTGAATTACAAAACATTGTAAAAATGGGGCAAAACTTGCTTAATAAACTTCTCACTTCGCAACATACATGTTGGGCTCAGTTGTGGTTGTAAGTTGAGGACCACCTGTAAAGGGCCCCAGTCTCTTGGTTGTGAAGGAGACAGACAATGTTGGATTCTTGAGACCAAGAATTTAATGTTACTTTGCATTGATTCAGAACACAGAAGGCTGAGGGCTGATTTATGACTTTACGAGCAAATACAACTGTTTAAGCAGTACCTTGGATAGTTCCTACTAACCCAATGCTTTGGATGAAAATGACTTCCAAACAATTAGTCTTTCTGTCATCCTATGCTAAGCTGGGATGAATTATGACTTTTATTTTCCACTGTTTCTAAGTCTGTAGAGGACCTAGACTTAAATGGAAATTTTAGTAAAGCATTGCTCTGCTATTAGCCAGCAAGGTAAAGGTTCCCCTCACACATATGTGTAGTCATTCCTGACTCTAGGGGATGGTATTCATCTCTGTTTCAAAGCTGAAGAGCCAGTACTGTCCGAAGACATCTCTGTGGTCATGTGGCCGACATGACTAAATGCCGAAGGTGCACGGAACACTGTTACCTTCCCACCAAAAGTGGTTCCTATTTTTCTACTTGCATTTTTTACGTGCTTTTGAACTGCTAGGTTGGCAGAAGCTGGGCGAAGTAACAGGAGTTCACCCTGTTACATGAAGCTAGGGATTCAAACCGCCGAACTGCCGACCTTTCTGATCAACAAGCTCAGTGTTTTAGCCACTGAGCCACCGTGTCCCTTCTTCTATTAGCCAGTATCTCCTCCCATTCCCTCCGCTTTTCACCTAGAGATATGTCCCTTGTTTATTAAAGGCACATGCAAGCTGATTCAGGCACATCACAATTTACTTACATTTCTGTTTGTCGCACTTTTGAAAGAAATAAGACAGCTGCTCATTATGGCAATCTTCTGGGGTCGTAGCAGCTAGGTGCTGGGAGTTAAGGACAACTAGACAGTCCTTTCAAGGACAACACAAATTGTACATCGAACTTCAAAGCTGGCAAATGCTTCTGCATTCTGTTTGATGAAGAACGTGAAAATGATTTGGTTTTTGTTTCATTCATTTAAAAGGCCAATGTCCTGCTCATTACCATGGTGGATTGTAAGTGGGCACAGATAAAACAATAGCAATGAAAACCCACACATCAATCGTCATAATGTCATAATGGAAAGTCAAAGAGATAAAGGCAATCTCTCCATTACTGGGAACTTTATAGATTATTTAGATCTCTCTTGGTCTAATCAGTGTCTGCGTTGCAATTCAGGAGGCACATCCAGACACACATTTATCCCTGAATATTTTAAATAAATAAATACTGTTCTAATAAATCTAAAGTTAGAGACTTTTTGCTTAAAATTGATAAATTTTCTGGATTATTTTATTAAAGAAGATTGAAAATTGTTTTTAGATCTCTTTCTCTTTATTGCTTTTGTGTTGTTCTCTGCTGTTTTACCTTTTTATCATATTTTTCTATTTCTTCTATGTTTCTGTGAGGTTTTTAAAAAAAAAATCTTTGTAAAATCTTCTCTTAATAAACATCATTAAAAAAGTATGATTCACAGAAAGTGCCAACTGACCTTGACTGACCTGAAAAGGCTTAACAGGATTGGATCTAGTAAATATTTGAATAGAAGACTTGTGAAATCTCAAGGCTATAAATTAGAGAGACAAGATGAAACCATATCCTGAAAAAATGAAATACGTGTTCATATCCCTCTAACTGCCAACCTTGATCTGGAAGAATTTTCTCCTTCCCCTTCACATTTCAGTACCAAGCTAAAAATGCTATGCGTCCAAAGTTTTCTTTGCCCCCCGCCCCCCCCCGGAAACATAATTGTAGATAAAATAAAATACGTCAACCCAAAGAATTTGTCATGATGTATGATTAGACACTACTACAAAGAAGAGGGGGTCAACCTATTGTCCAAAGCACTTGAAGGCAGGACAAGAAACAATGAATGGAATCTAATCAAGCAGAGACACAACCTAGAAATTTCCTGACAATTAGAACAATTAATCAGTGGAATGGCTTGCCTTCAAAAGTTGCAGGTTTTCAAGAAGAGATTGGACAACCTTTTGTCCAGATTTGTATAGGGTCTCCTGCCTGAGCAAGGAGTTGGACAAGAAGACCTCCAAGGTCCCTTCCAACTTTGTTATTTTGTTATTCTGTTATCTATCAGCATCTATTAAATTTTGATTGCTAATTGAAATGTTCAACCTTGTGACAATGTTAGTCTTCTGACCTATGCTTCCCAAGAGCATGAAGAAAACTCCTGGTCCTGACAGGGAGGATTTACAGTCACAGACCTTATCTGGCTTGGAGAGCTACCAGGCTGATATCTGCAAAACTCAACAAAGAGTCTCGGAGAGTCACTAGCCCATTAAGCTAACTAATTGCCTCCTGCAAACTCCACTACCCTTTTGCTCCTCTTTTATTTCCTCTGAGGCCATTCATCGTCCACCTGTGGCCTTACTCACAAGTCGACTGTTTTTAGTTATTCCCTTTGTCTGGCAACTCTGCACATGTGCACACTGGGAACAGGCTCCAGCTGTTCATCTGCCTCACTGATGTCTCACTCTGAAGGCAGCTGATAAGTGGCATACGGCTCTCGTCCCCTCTCTGCCTTCGATGCAGAGCCCTCATCAGAGCGTTTCCCAGACTCCAGGACTGGCCCATGTTCATCCCGAACTGTCTGAATCTGCTGCCAGCTCTGCTGGCTGCTGACGGGCCACAAGAGTTAGCTTGTAGACCAACAGAAGAGGCTGCTACTGCTTGGCTGATAAACTTTGAAGGAAAATTAACTGGACCACTGTTGAAATCAGAATGTTGGACTCATCAATCTTTAAATCCATCATGGAGATCCTGGCATTTTGTCTAAATATGGTTCATTGCAGAAGAGGAAAGTTTGTTGGCATTTTGTAGAAGTCAACAGACATAAGGAGAAGGCAATCTGCCATGGACCGTGGATTGTTCTGCAGTAAAGCAAAAAGTTCCATGAAGGGATGACTCCTCCTCTTCTATTCTTTCTAAGTAATTAAACAGAAGTAACATGGGGTGACCTCCTCATTCTAGCAGATGATTCCTCCTTCTGTCAGCTGATTTCTTTCCAGCCAAATGATATTATAGTGGCGCCAAAGGGACTCTGCATTGTTTGACAGGCTGAATGCAATCCAAACTAATTGCCGCCAGGAAAAAAAAACAACAACAATGCCACAACGAAGCCAGTTCTGCTCTCGCTGATGTTCCACTGGTCAAGATTTCAAATCCCGGCTATTTATTCCTGACCATTCAATTTAGGAAAGAAAGAAACAAAAATATAGCAGGCAAAGAAGGCCCGGGGGCTTCCTGCCATTCAAAATAATTAAGGTTGAAGTAGGCTCGAGTGTATTTGAAAACAGGGATCCAGATGGGCTTCTGCTATTAGCCATAATGTCTCCACGTATAAAAATTCCAGATACAACACTGTAGAACAGAAATGGGCAAACGTTTGTCTCCAAGGACCTTTGGAGGTCAGATACCAGGGCTAAAACAAAAAAAAAGGAAAGCCCTTAGCGGGTCTCTAATTAGGAGCTCTGGTGAGGTCAGTTGTAATGAGAATGTGCAAATAGGAAATGAGTATTTTGCAAGAGGAAACCTATTGTACAAACAAACATGAATAATTATTCACAGAGGGATGGAAACAGGGGGAAAAATGGGTCATCTTTTGCCACTGCTGTGTTTTTTTTTTTAAATTGTCAAGTCCAGGCTGACAAGAGGCAATCACTGTTTACTTTGTCATGACAAGATCCAGTTTGACAGATATCACTCAGCTGTTGACCCAAAAAAGCACAAGTAACAACATCCAGAGTCAAAACAAGGTTGAGGCTTGGAGCAAGCACCGGTCATACCCATTCTTTCTTTCTACAGCCATCCTTGGGTAAATTGGATCTACTAAATTAAATATTAAAATTGATTTTCAGCTGCTAGCCAATGGATCCATCTTGATTTTGGGGTATGTATTATGTTCGTTAAACAACCGTCAATCTTCCAGTTTGTAATTCTGCCATTTTTCTACTCACAGTCTGATTAGATGGCTTGGTAGGGAAGAAGCAACTAGCTTTGGTTGCCTTTTTATAAAAAAGAAAAGATTTGGGGGACAGTAGCGTTTTCTTTTTTGGAAATTTCGGTAGTCTAGTTTGGCAAAGAAATCTATTGTATCAAATGACATTAGAGTCTTCGGTATTTCTGAAACTATGTTCTGAAATATAGTCAAGGCAATGGTTTTCCCAGTTTGCAATGGATGGCTGTGAAAGTTGGACCATAAGGAAGGCTGAGCACCAAAGAATGGAGGCCTTTGAACTCTGGTGCTGGAGAAGACTCCTGTGAGTCCCTTGGGCTGCAAGGCCATCCAACCGGTCAGTCCCAGAGGAGATCAACCCTGACTGCTTTTTAGAAGGCGAGATCCTGAAGGTGAAACTCTTTGGCCACCTAATGAGAAGGAAAGACTCACTGGAGAAGAGACTAATGCTGGGAAAGATGGAGGGCAAAAGAAGAATTGGACCACAGAGAATGAAGTGGCTGGATGGAGTCACTGAAGCAGTCAGCGTGAGCTTAAATGGACTCCAGAGGATGGTAGAGGACAGGAAGGCCTGGAGGAACATGATCCATGGGGTCACGATGGGTCGGACATGACTTTGCAACTTCAATTTTATTTAATGGGATTTTAAATTGTGTTTTTTAATTGTCTTTCACTTATGAGTCTACCTCCTCCATGCACATGTATATGTCTTTGTTCTTTATGTATGTATGTTTGTCTTTATCTGTATTTTATCTGTTTTGATTGTACGCCGCCCCGAGTCCTTCGGGAGAGGGTTGCGGCTAATCAAATAAAATTATTATTATTAAATTATTATTATTAATTTCTAAAACCAAGTCTCTGTGTTTTCCCAACCAATTGAAACCCATAATAACTCTTCTCTCATGCTGCCTACTTCCAAAATGTTTGAAAATAACTTACCCACCTAAATGTTTTGCAGGAATAAATTTCTAATTGAATCTGATTTCTCCTAATCTTATCTTTTTTTTTAAAAAAAAAAGTGGATTTATTTTATAACTGACAGGGACTGTGGAACAGAATTCTTTTCAACTCCTTTTTCCTTCTTCTTAGTTTTGGGCTGCTTCTGATCTATACTTTTGGTTATTATGAGATATACAACATTATGACAGAAATTTATTCTTGATTCTTTTAAAATGGTAACCTTCTGCCTCAGTGCTTCTAATCTTCCTCCCACAATACCCATAATTCTCCTCTTTAGTTAGATTATGCACCAATCCCTTAAAAGTGACATTCTCTTCCTTTGAATACTTGGCTTTATGACTTTTTAATTTTTTTTTTGAATGCTCATCACTAACCAGGATTCATAGAGTCGCTTTTGATGTTGGAATAGTAATGTGAGGAGAACATTGTAAAAGGTAATTCCTTCTTAGTGCCTTAAAAATGTAAATCATTCAGGATACAGACCTAATTAGCTGTTCTGCATATATGTTGCCTAGCAACTGGCCAGGATGATAGTAGTTTTTATTGTGTGTGGGGCGGGAGGGAGGTTTCTGGCAAGGATGTTCTTGCATTAGAAACAGAGTTAAGGTGCAAGAAGTGGGCATCAAAAGGATGCTTTCCTTTCCGAAGTCACCTGGTCAAGTCTAATTAGCAGCTGTTTTTCTATCAAAATGGTCTCAGATTGTACAGAAACACAAACAGAAGTGGTATTCAGCTGGTTCAGACTGGTTGGAGCGAACCGGTAGCGGAAATTTTGAGTAGTTCAGAGAAATGGCAAATGCCACCTCTGGTTGGGCCTGCCCTCCTGCCACCTATATATCTGTCCTATATACCCTTGTTTTTTAGCTCAGTTGATTCGTTGTCAGAGCGGATTGCTGCACCTCAGCTGAACTAAAAAAAAAAACAGCTCGGCTCACCAGTGCTGACAATCTGCACCCTGATCCTCACGCTCCGAGTCTGATCGAACACAGGTAAGAGCCTATTTACGGACCTACCTTGTGGCATTGAGAGCGGCCAAACGTAGACATTGTGCCACTCTTATTGCGTCCGCGGATAACCGCCCTGCTGCCCTGTTTAGGGTGACCCGCTCTCTCCTGTCACAGGGGACGCGGGGGGCACCCTTGCAGGGTAGAGCAGAGGAGTTTGGGGAATATCTGCAGGACAAAGTCGCTCAGATCCGGAGCGGATGGGCCCCCTCCAGTGGTCCGGACGAGCTGTCAACAGTGAGTCTTGTGAGACCATTCTGGGAGGAGTTTGACTCTGTTGCCCCCGAGGATTTGGACAGGTTGCGTGGACGGCTGCGACCCACCACATGTTCAATGGACCCGTGTCCCTCCTGGCTGGTACTGGCATCCTGGGAGGTGACACGAGGCTGGCTTCTGGGCCTGGTGAACGCCTCATTGGGTGAGGGCTTCCTACCAACTGCCTTGAAAGAGGCGGTGGTGAGGCCCTTGCTCAAGAGGCCTTCACTGGACCCAATGGAGCTGGCTAATTATCGTCCAGTCTCCAACCTTTCCTTTTTAGCGAAGGTTGTTGAGAATGTGGTGGCACAGCAATTTCCACGACACCTTGAGGAATCCGAATATCTAGACCCATGCCAGTTCGGCTTCCGACCCGGGCACAGCACAGAGACAGCCTTGGTCGTGCTGGTTGATGATCTCTGGAGGGCCAGAGATAGAGGTTGTTCCTCTATCCTGGTCCTATTAGACCTCTCAGTGGCTTTTGATACCATCGACCATGGTATCCTATTGCGCCGGCTGGAGGGGATGGGAGTCGGAGGCACCGTTTTACGGTGGTTCGGCTCCTACCTCTCCGACCGGTCGCAATGTGTGTTGACAGGGGGGCAGAGGTCGACCCTGAGGTCACTCACTTGTGGGGTGCCACAGGGGTCGGTCCTCTCGCCCCTCCTGTTCAACACATATGTGAAGCCGCTGGGGGAGATCATCCGTGGTTTTGGGGTTGAATACCATCTGTACGCTGATGATACTCAGCTGTACGTTTCAACCCCAAATCACCCCAGCGAGGCTGTCGAAGTGATGTCCCGGTGTTTGGAAGCCGTCGGGGTCTGGATGGGGGACAACAGACTCAAACTCAACCCCTCCAAGACTGAGTGGCTATGGCTACCGGAACCCCGGTTCAGCCAGTTGATTCCATCGCTGGCCATAGTGGGCGAGCAATTGCCCCCTGTGGAACGGGCGCGCAATTTGGGCGTCCTCCTAGATGCCCGGCTGTCAATGGACGACCATGTGGCAGCCGTGGCTAGGGGGGCGTTCCACCAGGTTCGCTTGGTGCGCCAATTGCGCCCCCTTCTGGACCGAGATGCCCTACGCACGGTCACTCATGCACTGGTGACGTCTCGCCTGGACTACTGTAATGCTCTCTACATGGGGCTTCCCTTGGGACGCGCACAAAGACTGCAGCTAGTCCAGAACGCAGCCGCGCGGGCAGTCATGGGGAGTACCAGGTACTCCCACGTAACACCGCTCCTGCGCGAGCTGCACTGGCTACCTGTGGTCTTTCGGGTGCGTTTCAAGGTTTTGACCACCATCTTTAAAGCGCTCCATGGCATAGGGCCTAGTTACCTGCGGGATCGCATCCTCCCACACACATCCCTGCGGCCAATTCGCTCTCACAGGGAGGGGATTCTCCTGGTGCCGTCCACTAGTCAATGCCAACGGGCGACACCAAGGAGTAAGGCCTTCTCTGTGATGGGCCCAACCCTCTGGAATGACCTCCCCCCCGACATTAGAACCACCACTGACTTCCGCTCCTTCCGGCAGAAACTGAAGACACACCTGTTCCGACTGGCTGGCCTGGCATAATTCTTAACGTCTACCTCCTGGCATATATATTTCCTACTGGATTTTTAGGGGACTTAATTTTATAGGACACTGGGGTTTTAAATTTTGTATATTTTAAATTATTTATTTAGCAATTACAGTTCTGTCTATTTTATCCTCCTCTTATTTATGTATTCATCCATCTAATAATTTTAATTGTTATTATGTATGATGTTTTTGATATGGACTGTACACCACCCTGAGTCCCTTTTGGGAGAGGGGGCGGTCTAGAAGTGCTAATTAAATTAAATTAAATTAAATTGATAGGATGGCTGCTAGCGGGGGGGGGGGACAAGATCAGGAAAGAACTCTGATGAATAGTCAAAAGGCAATAAAGGACAATTTCCCCCCTCCCTTATTGCCACGTCACAAATCAGGGGGAATTTGTCCATAACAACTTGCATCTCTTGTTTTGAGGCAGAATTAAGGGTGCAATCATGGACAAAGATGGAGTTTCCTTTGCTGTGGTGGTTACAACTGGTTCTGGAGAAGCAGTGGTAGAAACTTTGAGTAGTTCAGAGAACCGGTAAGTATCACCTCTGACTGGCCCCGCCCCCAATCACTGTCTCCTGAGTCCCAGATGATTAGCTGGGTCTTCTTTTGTTGCCCTGCACTGGAGAAGGGAGCTTGAAAGCAGGTTAGTAGGGTAGGAAGGGAAGGGAGATTTTCCAAATCCTTCTCCCTGGAGTGGGGAGGGAATGGGAATTTTGCAGTATCCTTCCCCTGGAGTGGGGAGGGAATGGGGATTTTGCAGTATCCTTCCTCTGGAGTGGGGAGGGAATGGGGATTTTGCAGTATCCTTTCCCTGGAGTGGGGAGGGAATGGGGATTTTGCAGTATCCTTCCCCTGGAGTGTGGAGGGAATGGGGATTTTGCAGTATCCTTTCCCTGGAGTGGGGAGGGAATGGGTATTTTGCAGTATCCTTCTCCTGGAATGGGGTGGGAATGGGGATTTTGCAGGATCCTTCCCCTGCCATGCCCTCCAAGCCATGCCCACAGAACCAATAGTAAAAAAATGTGAATCCCACCCCTGGTTAAGAGCTTAAAGTTTCCTGAAAGAGCTTCTCATTCACTCTCACCAGGACAGAGGTGCGGAGGCAGATTCCAGACTTGTGGACTTCAACTCCCAGAATTTCCATCTCAACATGGAAGTTGACAACCACAAGTCTCCAAGTTCCCAATGTTGGACACCCTTGTCTCCACAGCTGTTCCACCTTCTCCATCAGTCTGGCCATCATGCCAACATGGAACTGGCCTTCCATCAGAATGAGGTTGGGGGGGGGGGAAGCAACCCAACTTGTACACTGTCCTCCACATTTTGCCAATCACTCTTCTCTCCATTGCACAGCAGAAGTGTTGTCAAGAGTCCTACAACCTTTGTGAGAGCCACAATGTGACTCTGCTAACAGGTCCCAGGTGGTTATTATTGCATATTTGTCACTTCTTCCTCTT
This sequence comes from Natrix helvetica, assembly GCF_964273705.1. Taxonomy (NCBI): domain Eukaryota; kingdom Metazoa; phylum Chordata; class Lepidosauria; order Squamata; family Natricidae; genus Natrix; species Natrix helvetica. The sequence continues at coordinate 4,011,601 of NC_138549.1, read as the reverse complement.
CCTCTTATAATGATGTACAATAGTTCATAGTTCCTTGCTTTCAAAAGGACTGGAATAACTGGGTGAATGTTTCTGTAAATACCTGATCACCAATTCTTCAGGTGTCTGCAGGTATAACCAGGGGTGAGATTCAGCTGGTTAGGACCAGTTTTGGATGAACCAGATGTTAATTTTAATCTGGTTTGCCGAACCGGGATTTACAAGGACCAGCTGATCTCGCCAACCCAACCCCTCCCCTCCCATGAGTCTCCACGCTACCTGTTCATCAGGCCAGATAAGTGCAGGGCCTGTGTGGAGGCTTTGGGAGGGTGAAAAATGGGCCAACTGGAAGTACCGGAAGTCTGGAAATGGAAGAACTGGAAGCCCGGAGCCATGGGGCCATTTTTACCCTTACAGAGGCTTAAGGAAAGCCTCTGGAGCCTGGGGAGGGTAAAAATGCTCACCCCATCATGGTGCAAGAAGCCGACTAGTCCACGCCCCCATGGCCATGCCCACCCAGGATCCGGGCAGAGAACCAGTTGCTAAAAATTTTCAATCCCAGCCCTGGGTATAATAGAGTCAAACTATTCTCCAAGGCACCTGAGGGTAGAACAAGAAGCAATGGGTGGAAACTAATCAAGGAGAGAAGCAACTTAGAACTGAGGAGAAACTTCCTGACAGTTAGAACAATTTATCAGTGGAACAGAAGTTGCCTCCAGAAGTTGTGAATGCTCCAACACTGGAAGTCTTTAAGAAGATGTTGGATAACCATTTGTCTGAAATGGTATAGGGTTTCCTGCCTAGGCAAGGGGTTTGATTCGAAGACCTCCAAGGTCCCTTCCAACTCTACTATTGCATTATTGTATTATTATTGTATTATTGTATCTGTCCTTAGGACTTTGCCACTGGAAACTGACTAACAGCATTTGTGACTTCAACGGCCATTGGTGGATGTTCCATGATGCTGTTGATTTCCTTTCTCTGACTTCATGTGATTGGCTTTCTGGATTATCACAGACAGTTAACAAACTCTTCCAAAATTCTCCCTGAACTTGTGAGCCTTCAGAAAAATCTGAGAAACAAAGCGCAAGCCACACACCTACCATGTATGGTACGCAGGGCACATCACAGGGTATACCTCTGGATCTTCTTAATATATGTTGTGTATCTTGCATAAAGGGATGACTGATGCAAAGGAGAATAAGTAAGTCGAAGTCGGAAATAATTGAATAGCGAAGAATGGCATTTTTGAGCCTAGCATTTATCAAACACGCCTAAATGTTTAATCTTGGTATTTGCGTTCTTTTTACCCGATCATGCTATAAATAATGTAATTATTGATACAGGTTTATGGGAATAACAGGTTCAAAAGGCCACCTTGCTGCATTGTTACCTTCCACACCTTTGATCTCCTGCATGGTTCATTTCCGTTCAACATTATTTATTCACCCTGTTCTGTGTGCTTTCGCAGGCAACTCATCGCCTGGACCTATTGAACTAAGCCGTAATAGATGTAATACATCAATACATTTTAGCTGAGCAGCTTTAATTAGGCTTCCCTGGTCATTTCATCAATGCAGTCAAATACCGTTGGGGTTTGGATAAGACCAAACCTCCCGTAATGCATAAAAAATACAGCATTCCACCAACGCATGGACTGTCACATTGAAAAAGGGAAGCGATCCACATTCATTCCCAGACTGAAATGGGCATTTATTCAGAGGCTAAATCTTTCCGAATGCACACGAGCAATCTTGAACTGCCACTTAAAAAAACGGGTGTTCTGATACTTCGACCGTGGACAAATGGCTGCAGAAGTTGATGGGCTTGGCTGAAATGGCAACTGCGGCTATTTTGGTTCAAGAAAAGAACACAAGTACTTTTGTTTCCACGTGGAAACCACTTCTGAGTTTTCTGCTTGCTGTGGAAAGGAATGAAACGTTGATTCTGGGTTTTACCGGTTAGACTGATAGGCCTTGATAGAAATGGCTTGTTCATATCATTATGAAAAAAAACAAACAAGTTGTGATTTGATGTTAATGCCTTCTTTTACTGCAACTGAGAGAATCGGAAGTCAATGTACCTTTTTTTTCTTTTTTCCCCTCATCCTTCCTCACTACTCTTCCCCCACTTCCTTCCCACCATTTTCCTATTTACTTTTATATTTTATTTTAATTCAATAAAAATATTAAACTCAAAAAAAATGGGAGCATCTATGTTTGAGGAGTCCTTGGTGCTCTCTGAGCTTGCTTGTTTTCCTGTGGACATTTCATTACCCAACTAGGTAACATCATCAGTGCTAGTGGGGATTGGGTTTGCTCTCAGTTTATATTCTGGTGTCTTGCCTATCTGTGTGGGTGGGAGATTCTTTGGTTGGGTGATTTGCTGATGACTCCTTGGCACTTTCTTGATTGATTGTTGTCATGAAGAACCTTTATCTATGTGGTTGTTAGAAGTAAAAAAAAAAAAAACCTTGATGGTACATAATCAATCAAACAAATCTACAAGGAATGTTTAACTTATAGAAGTTAAGTAATGTTATATCAGAATCAGAATCATAACTGCCTAAGTGTCCTACCCTTTGGTGACCACTACAATCAGCATCAATACAATGCAATGAAATAGCAGAGTTGGAAGGGACCTTGGAGGTCTTCTAGTCCAACCCCCTGCCTAGGCAGGAAACCCTATACCGTTCTTCTTCTAATGACCCTATAATCCCTTGTGGGGTGGAGTCGGGGCAACTGAATGGAGCTGGCAGAGGATTTAGTGGGTGGATGCCATTCTTGTTGCCAATGCAGAGTTTTCTTCAGCAGATATATTCTCACTGTGCCCAGAGAGAGAGAGATCTGCCACTACCTAGGATCAAACTCACAGCGTTCTGATTGTGAGGCGAGAGCGCCACCTCTTGGCCACCACACCATTCTTCTTTGTTGCCCACTACAATCAGAGATGGTATTCAGCTGGTTTGGACCAGTTCTCCAAAACTAGTAGTGGAAAATTGTGGTTGGGCCCGCCCACCTGCTCCAGCTCTATGCTGTCCTATTTAGGCACATTTTTTGAGGCCGGGCGCATGAACGGAAGGCACGTGCATTCGCAAAGTGCATGCACGGAAGGCATGCATGGAAGCAAGCAGGTGTCCGCGGGGTGAATTGGTGGTAACAAAATGTGAAACCCACCACTGACTACAATATACTTTCAATATTGTTGCCTTCTTGATAGCTTCCAAGCAATGGTAGCACCTGCTGCAACGATGCCGAGAGAGGACACCTTTGCAGTGACATGCTTATTGCAAATGTCACAGTTCTCTTCTTGTATCCTGATGTTTGACACTAATATTTATGGCACTTTGAGCTAGATCTCATCAGCCATCTTCCATGGCTTACCTCCCACTTGTTTTTCTGCAGACACTCATGCTTACTATTCTGGTTTGGTAGAGCGCTGTTCTGAAACATGGCATCCTTTTTATTCCTTCTAAACAAAAGAAATGCTCTGACTTTTGTTCCCCACTTCCAGGAGAAGACATTTATCTTCCAACACCCGTTTGGGTAAGTGCAAGAATCTTATTTTAAGTTGAAGATCTTCCCTGCCGCCCCTCCCAAGGCTCAAAAACCTCTGCCGCCTTCTCTTGCTTCCCTAAGATAAATCAAAGCCCAGAAGATAACGCCAAAGAGGTACATCTTCCCATGTGACAGTTTTAGATCAGAGATGCTGAGATATGCAGGGGGGAGGGAATGGAGAAAGCTCTTTTAGCCAACTTGCAGTGACCAAAGATTTTTTTAAAAAACGGACCTAAGAATGATCAGAAAACTGAAATAACTTGTTTCACAAAGTAGGATAACAGATTGCAACTAAGCATGACCTGAAGTTACTTGATTTAAACTCTAGAAGCAGTGACAAGGGTGGGATCCAGTCGGACTGGTTCGGGCGAACCAGTTTTGGTAAAACTGTGCATGTATGCACAGCAAAACATGTGATCACTGAACTGGTTGTTAAACTGGCAGGATCCCCCCCCCACTGGACAGTGGTGTAGGGTATCCTGTCTAGGCAGGAGGTTGGACTAGAAGACCTCCAAGGTCCCTTCCAACTCTGTTGTTATTCTGTTATTCAGTTCTAAGATATGAGATATGGAATCGTGGTCTTAAACTGAAGGAAGGCAGAAAATGTTGAAGCTTTTGAAAATTCACCTAATGTTACAAGAGAACCAGAACCTTCTTTAGCTGGATGTATGAAGGAGAACTAGACACCTGTTTACAGATATAGTTGATTTTTTTTGTTGTTGTTGCACTAAGCAAAGTTTAATCTCAGTGTTTCTTCCCTCTCAGTCATTCAGTGTAGGAAAACGTTGAAAAGTGTCACAAGGATGATATTCAACAGTGAAATGGTGCTTAATCTTTCCCATATAAGTTTCTTTTTTTCCCCCCTCAACATTGTTTTTGTGGGAACACACCTAGAGGTGACAGAATTAACAGGATTAATAATGATGAGATAATTGCTGTAGAAAATGAGTTGGTAGGGAAGGTTAAATCAGTTAGCATTCCTTCATCCAAATTAATTCTTTTCCCACTCAGGGTGTATGGTCCTATATTTGCTCGGCAAATATTAATTTTCAATGGACCAATTTTCATCAGGTTTTCAGAATGGGAAATTAATATTAGCAATCAGTTTTAGGTTAAAGAGCAATGATAGCTAGACAGCTAAATAGCTACATAGCTATATAGCAAATTATGATAGATAGATGATAGCTAGATATTAAAATGATATAAGATAGATAATAGATAGATAGATAGATAGATAGATAGATAGATAGATAGATAGATAGATAGATAGATAGATACAGAGAGAGACAGAGAGAGAGAGAATACTTGAATACCTGCGGGACCGCATCTCACCTCATACATCCCTACGACCTATCCGTTCTCACAGGGAGGGACTCCTCCAGGTGCCATCCGCCAAGCAGTGCCAGTGGGTGACGCCTAGGAGTAGAGCCTTCTCTGTGATGGGCCCAACCCTCTGGAATGACCTCCCTCCCGATATCAGAATTACCAATGACCTCCGCTCCTTCCGACAGAAGCTCAAGACCCACCTGTTCCGACTAGCTGGCTTAGCTGATTGACAGTTCCATCTTCCACCTCCTGGCAAACATTCTATTGGGGAATTTTTAAGGGAATTTTAATATTTGTATTTTAACTAAGAATTGTACAGTATATTTTTTACCTCCTCCGTCTACGTCCACGTCTATGTCTATGTCTATGTTCATGTCTATGTATTTGTATATGGTTTTAACATGACTGTACACCGCCCCGAGTCCTGTCTAGGAAAGGGTGCGGTCTAGAAATAAAAGTTATTATTATTATTGAATAGTTAACCATGTAACAAAATGTTAAATATTACCTTAAATTCTTTTATTTCACTCTTTAAACCTATTTTAACATCAGTATGTTCCATACCAGTCCAACTCCACTTAAAATTATGGAATGAGCAAATGCATATCAGAGTGAGAAACAGAAGTTATACGAAATTTATTTATTTATTTATTTCTTAGATTTTTAGACCGCCCCTCTCCCAAAAAGGGACTCGGGGCGGTGTACAGTCAATACAATAAAACCAGTCATAAAATTAAATACATTTAAGCTACATTTAAGATACATTTGGAGGGGAGATAGGCTGTACTAAGAAATAAATAATTCTAATCCTAAAAACATCACAATTAAAACCCCAAACCCTAAAATAAAATAAATCCCTGGGAGGTAAAACTAAGAAAGTGCCAGGCCAGCTGATTGAAACAGGTGAGTCTTTAACTTTTGCCGGAAGGAACGGAGGTCGGTGGTAGTTCGAATGTCTGGGGGGAGGTCATTCCAGAGGGTTGGGCCCATCACAGAGAAGGATCTACTCCTAGGTGTCGCCCGCTGGCATTGCCTAGCAGACGGCACCAGGAGGAGCCCCTCCCTGTGTGAGCGGATAGGTCGCAGGGACGTATGTGGAAGGATGCGATCCTGCAGATAACTAGGTCCTCTGCCATGGAGCGCTTTAAAGATGGTGATCAATACCTTGAAACGCACCCGAAAGGCCACAGGTAGCCAGTGCAGCTCGCGCAGGAGAGGTGTTACGTGGGAGTAACGTGTACTTCCCATAATAACCCGCGCGGCTGCGTTCTGAACTAGCTGCAGTCTCCGGATGCGTCCCAAGGGAAGCCCCATGTAGAGGGCATTGCAGTAGTCCAGGCGAGACGTCACCAGCGCATGAGTGACCGTGCGCAGGGCACTCCGGTCCAGTAGGGGGCGCAATTGGCGCACCAGGCGAACCTGGTGGAACGCCCCCCTTGCCACGGCTGCCACATGGTCCTCCATTGACAGCCGGGCATCAAGGAGGACGCCCAAATTGCGCGCCCGCTCCACAGGGGACAGTTGTTCGCCCCCTATGGCCAGCGATGGGGTCAGCTGGCTGAACCGAGGTGCCGGTAACCACAGCCACTCGGTCTTGGAGGGGTTGAGTTTGAGTCTGTTGTCCCCCATCCAGACCCCGACGGCTTCCAAACACCGGGACATCACTTCGACAGCCTCGTTGGGGTGGTTTGGGGTTGAAATATACAGCTGAGTATCATCAGCGTAGAGATGGTACTCAACCCCAAAACCACGGATGATCTCACCCAGCGGCTTCACATATGCGTTGAACAGGAGAGGCGAGAGGACCGACCCCTGCGGCACCCCACAAGTGAGTGGCCTCAGGGACGACCTCTGCCCCCCTGTCAACACACATTGCTTCCGGTCGGAGAGGTAGGAGCCGAACCACTGCAAAACGGTGCCTCCGACTCCCATCCCCTCCAACCGGCGCAATAGGATACCATGGTCGATGGTATCAAAAGCCGCCGAGAGGTCTAATAGGACCAGGATAGAGGAGCAACCCCTATCTCTGGCCCTCCAGAGATCATCAACCAACGCGACCAAGGCTGTCTCAGTGCTGTGCCCGGGTCGGAAGCCGGACTGGCGTGGGTCTAGATAGTCGGATTCGTCTAGGTGTCGTGGAAACTGCTGCGCCACCACATTCTCAACAACCTTCGCCAAGAAGGGGAGGTTGGAGACTGGACGATAGTTAGCTAGCTCCATTGTGTCGAGCGAAGGCCCCTTGAGCAAGGGTCTCACCACCGCCTCTTTCAAGGCGGTTGGCAAGTATCCCTCACCCAGTGAGGCGCTCACCAGGCCCAGGAGCCAGCCTCGTGTCACCTCCCAGGCTGCCAGTACCAGCCAGGAGGGGCACGGGTCCGTTAAACAAGTGGTGGGTCGCAGCCGTCCACGCAACCTGTCCAAATCCTCGGGGGCAACAGAGTCAAACTCCTCCCAGAATGGTCTCTCAAGACTCGCTGTTGGCGGCTCGTCTGGTCCACTGACGGAGGTCCACCCGCTCCGGATCTGATCGATTTTGTCCTGAAGATATTCCCCAAACTCCTCTGCTCTACCCTGTAAGGGTGTCTCCCGCGCCCCCTGCGATAAAAGGGAGCGAGTCACCCTAAACAGGGCGGCAGGGCGGTTATCCGCGGACGCAATAAGAGCAGCACAATATCTACGTTTGGCCGCTCTTATTGCCACAAGGTAAGTCCGCAAATAGGCTCTTACCTGTGTTCGGTCAGATTCGGAGCGTGAGGACCTCCACCTGCTCTCTAGACGTCTCCTGTGGCGCTTCATCACCCTAAGCTCCTCAGTGAACCAAGGAGCCCGGGTGGGTCGATGCCGCAGGAGAGGTCGCAAAGGCGCAACCCGGTCCAAGGCCCCAGTCGTCGCCCTATTCCAGGCAGTCACTAGGTCCTCGGAACGGGAGCGGGACAAGGCTACAGGTATTGGCCCAAGCTCCGTCAGGAATCTGTCAGATTCCATCAGGTGCCTGGGGCGGTACCAGTTTATAGAGTCTGGTTCCGCCTCCTCGCGGTGGGGGATAGCGCCAGGGAAGTCCAGCTGGAGGGATGAGTGGTCTGACCATGACAGGGGCGTGATAACTAAATCCCCTATTCCCAGATCACTCGTCCACTGTTCAGATACAAAAATGAGGTCCAGTGTGTGGCCCCCTTCGTGAGTGGGGCCCTGCACTAATTGGGTCAGGTCCATGGCCGTCATGGAAGCCATGAACTCCCGAGCCACCTCGGAAGCCGCTCCCGTTGACGGCAAATGTTAAGAAGGGACATGACTTCGACAGAGGTCAACTATTTTCAGTTACAGAAACATCTGCCAGGAAAAGTCTGCTAGCAGCTTTTCAGATGCAAATTTATTAAAAGGCATAACTCATATTTCTTCTTTAAAAAATCAAAATCAAAAAAGGGGCTACTAGACTCCTGATTTGGGCCTATGATAGACTAACATGCTTCTCATCCTCTAATGAAATATCTATTTGTACTCCAGTAAAGGAGAATATTTGTAGCTCAGGGTTGAAATGAGGAGTCCTTGATGCTCTCTGATGTGGGTTGTTTTCTTGTAGATGTTTCTTTACACAAACTGGACAACATCATCAATGGCTAACATTAATGATGTTAATGTTAAGAGTAATGAAATGTCTTCAGTAAAACAACCCAGGTCAGAGAACACTAAGGATCTCACAGTTCTCTTCTTCTTCTCCTCCTTCTCCTCCTTCTCTTTCTTCTCTTTCTTCTTTTTCTCTTCCTCCTCCTCTTCCTTCCTCCCCCCTGCAAGCCCTATTCCCTTCGAGTACTGATGATGCTACCTTGTTTGGGTAATTAAACGTCTTGCAAGAAAACAGCTAAGCACCAAGGATCTCTAATTTTTCATCCTCTGCAGGAATGTTCACTTCAGTTTCTAGAACAGACTTAACACATCCCATAATTTACTTTCCCTAAAAGACAAAAGATTGTAGAGGGGAAATTCCGCTTTCCGTAAAATAATTAAAGTATTCAGAGTGAAGTTCTCTTGGTTTTAAAAGAGTTAAGCTCCACGTATTAGGATCATAACATTAGAAAAAGAGCCATTTTCCCCCTCCTTGATATTTTCCTGCAAGCTAGCCAATATCACATACTATAGCTTTCCGTAAGTTAGCACACTACCTTCTCTCTATATATATAGAACCCCCCCTCCTTTCTCAAAGACTATTTCCACAATATTAATCGCACCCCAAAGTTCAAATGGGAGAATTAATCACAGGAATATCCTCTCTACATATTATGCAGTCAATTTCACACACCCCACCCCAAGCCTGATCCAATTTAAGGGGAATAGCAGCCATTTGGGATGGATATCAGCTAAACACCCAAGTTAATCGCAAACTCTCGCTTATCAAACGGCAACGGCGCTCAACCCAATATGGGATGATTTTTTTTTTTTTTTTGCATTTAATAGATGAAACTCTATTTGCTGCCAACTGATAGCCAGTTTTGGCAGTTGAATGATGTATTTCCAGGAAAGAAGAGGTCCTAAGAAGAAAACTTGGGGCTGTTTGGGAAAATATTTATTCAAACTAAGTTGACACTTGCGTGGCTGATAGAGGTAATTTTCAGAGCTCTTGAAATGAGCCTGACCCTTCCCTAATGAAACTGCCACCTCCTGCCCATTTGTATTCTGCGGCAGGTGGCGTGGCGCATGGCTCCGAATGTGAAACACTGCCATTAGCTCTTGGAGAAATTCACAACAGCAGCTGAGAGCAAATGCACGGACCGCAAGATATAATGAAGGAACGGAGATACAGTACTCAAGTGCCCATATGAAGTGCCGGGCGCATAAACAATAATGATAACAGGTTATTTAGACAGTTCATAAAACTCCGGGCTTCTTGAGATGCGGATAGGATGGTAACTGGAGCTGTTTTCTTACAAACACATTTTTAATCCCATTCCCTAGCAAAACACTTCTATGATGCCTTAGAACAGGGGTGTCAAACTCAAGGCCTGTGGGCAGAAGTGGGATTCTACTGGTTTAACAACTGGTTCACTAAGCATGCTGAGCAGGCCCTGACATGCCTGACGCATGTTGCGTGTACATTAGAGGTGGGTTCCTATCGGGACCGGTTCAGCAGAATAGGTAGTAACTCGGCCTGCCACGCCCCAAACCGGTTTTCTCGGTGGCGTCATCTTATTTTTTGCTTCTGTGCATGCGCAGAAGCATTTTTTGTACTGTGCATGCATGTGCAAAGTGAGTGAACTGGCAGTAGCAGCAGCTGGAACCCACCCCTGGTGTGCATGCACAGTTCACAGGAACACAGCTGGGGCGTGGTAATCCACTCTGCCATGCCCATCAGCTGGACTAAAAAACAAGGAAACATATGTAGGTACAGGACAGAGATGGGCGAGCCGGCCCACCTGAAGGTCAGAGCGAATCATTTCGCTCTCAGCTGATCTTTGAAGCTACCCAACTGGGCCAAACCAATAGAATCCCACCCTTGCCTGTGAGTCAGACCCGGCCTGCTGGGTGCCTAAATCTGGCCCATGGGGCCAGCCTGGAAATAGCAAAGGACTTCCCCCCTGATGCCTCTGGCAGCCAAAACAGGGTGTGTGGAGGTTGTGTGAGGCCCCCACACACCCTGTTTTGGCTGGCAGGGTATTGAAGGAGTCTGTCCAGATCTCAAATGGGGTGCAGCAGAGGTGGGTTGCTACCGGTTCACACCAGTTTCTGCGAACCAGTGGTGGTAATTTGGCCTGGGTCACAGAACTGGTAGCGACCCAGGCTGGCCACGCCCCACATCCAGTTCCCCGGTCTCTGCTGCTGTTGCCAGCATGTTTTCTATTAGTATTTCATGGTCTTTGTGAATGTGCAGAACAATTCACAGTGAACTACACACTCACATGCAGCGCACATAAAGCGAACGAGTACCAACAGGTAGGAACCCACTTCTGGGGTGCGGGGGGGGGGGGGGTCACATGGCTATCATGCTGCAGGAGACCTCCATCCCGTCTCCCTCCCCTGGCCAGCCCACAGAGGAGAACTACAATGCTGATCCGGCCCTTGAGTTTTGACACTTCTACCTTAGAACAAATCCCACCCAGTGCCCATGAATGGAAAATATCCACGAAACGCATTCAAAAAGCCTTGAGATGTGCATATTTTTGACACAGCCACCCACGGGCTTCGCAGAGGAAAGCTTTGATTATAATCCAAATAGCATTTCCCCCCCCCCCCACGTTATTCCTGATAAGGACGTGTGCTAAAGTCTGATCAAAGGTATCTGGTCTGCCAGCTCATTCCAAATGCAGATCATCTTTCTGAAATGAAGGACGGTGGCTGGGTTGAACACGCTTTCTATGAAAACGTGTCTGAAACGTTTAAGTAAAATCTGGGGGATTACAGAAACATTTCCCTATTTTGGGTTTTTTTTTTCCCCTCTCAAAACGATCCTACTTTCAAAGACATGAATTGCCCTAAGTTTTGAAATAGAATGCTATTCAAAGAAGAAGAAAAAGGTGCTGAAAATCATTTTAGTAAAGAAATAGAAAGAATGGGAGAGCTAACCATGGCTATTGTTGATGCAATAAGCATGACTTGACAGAAGTAAGTAGATATATAAAGAAAAGGAAAAGTTGATCCGTTTTCAACAGGAGAGCTGGGCTGTTGTAATGTGTCTAATCTCACTTATCCAAATAAAGTATCCCATTAAATTTAATTCAACCCAATTCAATTCAGTGATCCATGGAAGGGACAGGAGAATGTAAATCACTTCTCACTTCATAAACTCAATGGTTGTTGTGGCCTGCCAGCTGCCAGTGGACCTGGTGGCAGGTTCAGACGATGAGGAGGTTGGGGAGGAACTTGGGCCAGTTCTGGAGTCTGGGGAAGGCTCCAATGGATGCTCTGCATTGGACGCAGGTTGTCTGACATTTCCCAGCCACCAGAGAGGCAGAGGCCTTTGGAGGGTGATATGAGTGAGAAGGAAGAACAGTTGGGGCCTGTTCCAGATGCGTGCATGCGCAGAGCTGTTAGGAGAGGAGAACAACGGAGGACAAGGAGTTGACTCGGGAAGCAAGATACACGTGGACTCTGAATGGCCCCTTCCCGGCTCGGGAATAAATAGAAGGAAAGAGGAGTGGTTGTCATAGGAGACAACAGTTCGTATTTCTGAAGATTTTGCTCATTGTGTTTTGTGTCACAAAGATTGCCTGCCAGAACTTAATTTTCAGCCTTTCAGGCCTTGCAATTATTGCAAGGAAATGATAAGGTCTGTTGTTGCAGTTAACTCTTTGAAGGACTCTTGCCTGGACTTTTGTGGGTGAATGCACTTAATTCACAAGAGATAAATAAAGTGGGTTATTTTGTGACAAGGGGTCTGTTTCTTCCTTCTGCTAAGGCTGGGTGAGAACAATGGTTAAGTTCTAGACTTTAATTGAATTTGCTAAAATACATTGTATATATTGTTAGAATGGTAGCTGAAATCTTTATTGCACTTCATCATTTGAACCGGACGTTGGAAGGAACCTGGGAGGTTTTCTAACCCAACACCTTTCTCAAGCAGGAAATCCTGTACCTTTACAGACATGGTGATCCTTAGATAATCCCATAATTGGCATTTAAACTAAAGTTGGATGATCTCCTGCTTTTGTAATTTTTTTGGGGGGTGGAAGGAGAATGGCCATGCCCCTCTGGCCACACACCCCAACCCCCTGAGGTCAAACACAACCTTGGTGCGGCCCTCTGTGAAATCGTGTTTGACACTCCTGCTCTACACCAAACTGGCTTTCATGTAGTTGGCATATATTCCTTATTCTTCAGCCAGATATTTGTCGCATAAATGGGCTTTCCTTGGGACTTATTTTCAAGTTAATCTATCTATCTATCTATCTATCTATCTATCTATCTATCTATCTATCTATCTATCATCTATCCATCCATCCATCCATCCATCCATCCATCCATCCATCTATCTATCTATCTATCTATCTATCTATCTATCTTTGCATCATTAACCATAGAAATTTAGAATTTGATCAAAACGATTGAGATTGAGAATTTGTTCCGTCACCCAACCTTCCCTCTGCAAGGTTCCCATTGGGTGATCTCAAGTAAGGTTCTACATATCAGTTGAGATAAAGCCGTACAGTTTTTTTGTTGTAGCTCCAGATAAAAAAAAATGAAACAGCTGATGGGAAATCTAAGCCCCACTGACATACCAGCTTTGTTGCCAGAGGCATTCAGAGGGAGCCCAAACAAGAAAAAAAAATGTCTGAATCATTTTACAGGATACTTGTTTTACGGCTTCTTGTAGACTTTTCATATCTTCTTTCACCGTGGGAAGGAAATCTCAAGATTGTGCAAAACAATATATTCAGTTTTCAAGGCTTTTTTTTTTCCAAAAAAGCAGAGATTAAACTCAGAAAGCTCTGATAAAGCAGCAGCGAGCTACTCAGGCCATAAGCCCATAGACCTGTCAGATAGAGAGAGGTTTGTTCAAACTGAGACACTGCCTTAGGGGGAAAATATATAACATCTGGTAAGAAAGCTAAGTTTACTTTTTTGCCGAAGAACCTGCTATTTTGTCAATTGAGATACTGATGGGTAACTCTAGCTGATAGTAAAAGCTACCTTGAGGAAAGAGTAGGCAAACTCTATTCAAAGAAGAAGAAAAAAGAATCTGCAACCTTTAGTTAAGAATTTTTATCAGGGATGGGTAAACTTTATTTTTTTTTAAGAGGAGTTGCAAGATGTTATGGAATGGATCAAAGGGGGAGAAGATTAAATCGTAGGATTATTTTTAGGAAGTGGTTAGTTTCAGTTTTCTCTTTGCCCACCACTTTCAAAGCGGTGGCCCACAAACTTAAAACTTGGTGTCTTTTTAGAGTGGGGCGTGGTTTCTTAGGCAAAAAAAAAGACACTGTAGGTTGCATCAAAAGGTTGCATCAAGAGAAGAATGGTTTCAAGGTGACATGAAGTGACAGTACTACTCTGTGCTGCACTGGTGAGACCATATTTTGACTATGGTGCCCAGTTCCAGTCACCACAATACATAAAAGACATTGAGAGCCTAGAAAGAGTGCAGAAAAGAGCAACAAAAGATGTTGGGACTAGAGGCTAAGCTATACAACGAACAATTGAGGGAACTAGGTATGGCTAGTCCAGGGGTTGGCAACTTCAAACAATCAAAAAGCCACAAAGGTCCTAATCAGAAGCCCCCCCTCACCCATTCAATTCTGGAGTCGACAGGAAGTCTGGTTCCCTCACCATAGAGTTTCTTCCTAGTGCAGCATCTTTTTTCCTCTGCCAAATGGAAGTCTGTTTCCTCCCACCATAGAGTCCCTTCTTAGTGCAGCATCCTTTTTCCACTGCCAACCAGACGTCAAGTTCTCCCACCATAAAGTCTCCTCCTAGCGTGGCCTCCTTTTTCCTTTTACCAACTGGTGACACGGAGTCGCAGCAGAGGTATGAAAGAGCCACATGTGGCTGCAGAGTTGCCAACCCATGGTGTAGTCTAATGAAGAGAAGGACTAGGGTGATATGAGGGCAGTCTTCCAGTACTTGAAGGGCTGTCACAGAGAAGAGGGAGTTGATGCATTGTCCAAGTCATCTGAGGGAATGAAGTAAGAGGTGGAAGATCATTAAAGAGAGAACCAATCTAGAACTAAGGAGAACAATTAATCAGTGGAATGGCTTACCTACCTCTGGAAGCTGTGGGTGCTCCATCAATGGAGGTTTTCAAGAATACACCGGACAAACATTTGACTGGGGTGGTTTATGGTCCCCTGCTTGAGCAAGGGTTGAACTAGAAGATCTCCAAGGTCTCTTATATTTCTACAATTGATAATTTGGAAAGAGGACTGCATGATAACACTGATAGAAAAACTACACTAAATATTCTACACAAATAGAGACATGTTATTTTATTGACAGAATTTGTGGAGATGGACTCAACAGTTCTTTGCCATTCAAGAATTTCGGCCCTTTACTTTAAAGCCGTGATGGCGAACCTATGGCACGCGTGCCACAAGTGGCACGCAGAGCCATTTGTCAGAGCACGCGAGGCGCTGCCCTGTCAGCTGGCCAGCGCGCATGCGTGCGCTGGCCAGCTGAGTTCACCTTTTTAAAAGCTATTTTTCGCCTTCCCCAGGCTCCAGAGGCTTTATAGGAGCCTGGGGAGGGTGAAAAGAGCCCCCCACCCCTCCCGGAGGCTTCAGGGACCGTCCCTGAAGCCTTCGGAACGCTTAAAACCACCCTCCGAGCAAACAGGAAGTGACTTCCTGGTTGCTCGGAGGGTCGTTTTAAGCATTCCGAAGGCTTCAGGGACCATCCGAGGCTTCCCTGATGCCTTTGGAGCGCTTAAAACGACCCTCCGAGCAACCCGGAAGTCACTTCCGGTCTGCTCGGAGGGTGGTTTTAAGCGCTCCGAAGGCTTCAGGGAAGCCTCCGGACAGTCCCTGAAGCCTCCGGAGGGCCTCCGGGGGGTCGGGGGAGGCTCTTCTCGCCCTCCCCAGGCTCCTATAAAGCCCCTGGAGCCTGGGGAGGGCGAAAAAAATGTAAAAATGGGGGTGTCGCGCGTTGCATTATGGGTGTGGCACGCCCGCACTCGATCCCCCTGCGCTCCCCCCACTTGTGGCACGCGAGCCAAAAAAGGTTCGCCATCAGTGCTTTAAAGTCTTTGCTGTATCCTTGTGGAAGTTCTTGTCATAAGCCAGAAGATAAAGTTTCTGAATTATCTACCCCCCCAAAAAAAAAATGTTAAGGGAAAATGCATTTGGGAATCTGAAAAGCAAAGAGCCTATTGGAATGATTTGCTCTGCTTCCCTGCTGGCTAATTTTGGAGAAGCTGTAATCAATTAGAATTGAATTCTTTGTGCCATGGTAGGGGAAAAAAACAGATTTATGTTCTCCCTAAAGAAATCAGAGATTTTATTAAGACTTAATAGATATCCCTGGTTTTCAATTGCACAATCACCTAGCCAAATTTTTTGGGGAGAAAGTCTCCTCTTTGGCTTTTTGCAAACTTCTGATTAGAATTTCAAGTTTCATTAAGGCTGAAGCCTACAAATCAATTAACGTGGGATATTATGATGCCAACCAATTTAATTCCATCGACTGCACCAGAATGAAATGTCCTGAAGAACAAGTATTCTGTTTGAGATTGTCCCTGGACTCTTCACAATCAGTTAAAATTGCAGACTCCCTTGAGTGAATAGAAGAGAAGAGAAGATACTAAAGAATAGAATAGAATAGAATAGAATAGAATAGAATAGAATAGAATAGAATAGAATAGAATAGAATAGAATGGAATGGAATGGAATGGAATGGAATGGAATGGAATAGACTAAATAATACAATACAATACAATACAATGGAATGGAATGGAACGGAATGGAACAGAATGAAATAGAATAGAATTCTTTATCGGCCAAGTGTGATTGGACACACAAGGAATTTGACTTTGATACATTTGCACTCAGTGTACATAAAAAGACATGAAACGATATATTTGTCAAGAATCATAAGGTGCAACACTTAATGATAGTCATAGGGTACAAATAAGCAATCAGGAGACAATCAATATTGATATAAATAGTAAGGATACAAGCAACCAAGTTACAGTCCTGCAGTGCAGTCATAAGTGTGAGGAGATGGGTGATAGGAACAACGAGAACACTAATAGTAAAGCAGTCTTAGTGAATGGTTTGACAGTCGTGAGGGAATTATTTGATAAGCAGAGTGATGGTGTTTGGGAAAAAAATATTCTTGTGTTTAGTTGTCTTGGTGTGCAGTGCTCTATAGCATCATTTTCAGGGTAGGAGTTGAAACAATTTTATGGCCAGGATGCGAGGGGTCTGTAAATATTTTCACGGCTCTCCTTTTGACTTGTGCAGCGTACAGGTCCTCAGTGGAAGGCAGGTTGTTGAGTTTAAGCTCAACATCTCCTACCTTTATGGACCTGGCTGTGGCATTTTCTTGGCAAGAGCAACACAGCACATATTTGTCATAGCTTTCTTCTTTCCCTGGTGATTTAACAAGTAATCTGACGCCATGGATATATTATTTCACTACGAACGTACATCTATGTATGAAGTTTAAGAGGTTCTGTCATCCTCCTTTGCAGATTGCTTTCATCTGTAATAGCATTTCTCTGAAAGCATCTGTCTAATGTGGGATTTGATTCTTCCCCCTTTCAAATTTAAATCAGAAATATTTTCACAATGACAAAGCTCCCCATAGATGCCACAGGAAATCTCTCCCCCTTTTTTTGCTATTCTTGGGAAAAACACATAATGGAGGCTAATTACTTCATGAAAATAGGCACATTCCTAATTAGTCACTTTTATCTTAATTTGCACCTGAGAATATTGTTGTGAAAAGGGATACATCATGCACCATTAAGCTTATGAGCCAAATAACTAAACTGATGTGTGTGGGTGCAGCCTATTTTACAATGACTCATGACAATAGTATGCAATTGGGGTTTTCCCCCTTATGATTATTATTTTAATAATGTGCCCATCAATGTGACCTTTTAAGCAAGTAAGGTTTTCTTTTATAAAAAACCTTACTCTGCAGATTTAGGGTGAAGGTATAATTAGTTAAACCTACCACATTTTGTGGAGTATAAGATGCTCCGAAGTATAAGACACACCTAGCTTTTGGGGAGGAAAACAAGGGGGGAGAATCTGCCTCTGCCTCCCACAATTTGCCTCCTTGCAGCAAATCGCAAACAGCGCAGACGATATACATTGTTTGTGGTGCTACATTTCAGACTATACTTGTACTGATACTGTTAAAATTGATGCGGCTTTCTGGAAGTATATGTTATTTTCTGTTATTTAAAAAAGATACAATAGCACTGGGCCTCTTCAGATCAAGCATTTATTTTTTTAAAAAGCTTCTTCATTTTGTTAAGTTGTCTAGACCAATAATAAAGCCGTCTTTAAAAAATAAGTCTAATAATTTGAACATTCTATAGGCATTTATAGTTATTGACTTACCTCCTTGCAGCAAGCAGCAAACAGCCTGTTTCAGTTTAGCCTGATTAGCACAAGAAAAAAAAATCTGCCTCTGCCTCCCAGCAATTTGCCTTCTTGCAGCAAACAGCCCATTTCACTTTCAATTTCAGTTTCAGCACCACCTCCCGTTGATCAGCTGTTTCAGTCTGCAAGGATTGCTACAGGGGTGGATTCCTGCCAGTTCTAACCTCTTCTATAGAAGAGGTTCCACAAATCTACTGTGCTGTTTAGAACCAGTTCCAGCTCCCTCTCCCCGCCCGTCTGCACCACGCTTGCCCCGCCCACCGCTCACTGATTGGCTGGCTCACCAATCGCCCTGCCCGCCTCTAAGAGTCCTATCTAAACCTTGAAGTCTTAAAGCTATCAAGTTTGAACACCCCTGGGGTTTTTTGTTCCCTAAAGGGTTAGGGGTGCAAGGGTCTTGTAACTTGACAGCTTTAAGACTTGCGTGCTTCAAATGCCAGAGTTTCTGAGCCAACATTTTGGTTGCTAAGCAAGAGCGTTGTTAAGTGAGTTTCACCACATTTTACAAGTTGGCCACGCCCACCCAGTCACATGGCTGCCAAGCCACTCCCGATCGGTCACATGGCTGGCAAGCCACTCCCACAAAGCAGGCCACACCTACAGAAGAGGTTCTAAAACATTTTGAAGCCCACCACTGGATTGCTATAGCCCAGTGATGGCGAACCTTTTTTGGCTCGCGTGCCATAAGTGGGGGGAGCGCAGGGGGTCGAGTGCGGGCGTGCCGCACCCATAATGCAATGCGCGACCCCCCCAGTGCGCATGTGCGCACAACGCACGACACCCCCCATTTTTACATTTTTTTTGCCCTCCCCAGGCTCCAGGGGCTATATAGGAGCCTGGGGAGGGCGAAAAGAGCCTCCCCCGACCCCCCGGAGGCCCTCCGGAGGCTTCAGGGACTGTCCGGAGGCTTCCCTGAAGCCTTCGGAGCGCTTAAAACCACCCTCCGAGCAAACCGGAAGTGACTTCAGGGTTGCTCGGAGGGTCATTTTAAGCTCGGAGGGTCATTTTAAGTGCTCCGAAGGCATCATGGAAGCCTCGGACGGTCCCTGAAGCCTTCGGAACGCTTAAAACCACCCTCCGAGCAACCCGGAAGTCACTTCCGGTTTGCTCGGAGGGTGGTTTTAAGCATTCCGAAGGCTTCAGGGGAGCCTCTGGATGGTCCCTGAAGCCTCCGGGAGGGGCGGGGGGCTCTTTTCACCCTCCCCAGGCTCCTATAAAGCCTCTGGAGCCTGGGGAAGGCGAAAAATAGCTTTTAAAAAGGTGAACTCAGCTGGCCAGCGTGCGCATGCGCGCTGGCCAGCTGACAGGGCAGCGCCTCGCGTGCTCTGACAAATGGCTCCGTGTGCCACTTGTGGCACACGTGCCATAGGTTCACCATCACGGGTGTAGCCTATTGCCACCTCCGCAAACCCCATTTTGGCCATTTTCTGCAAGGAGGTAAATTGCTGGGAGGCAGAGGCCAAAGCGCGGGGGTCAGTGGGTGGGTGGGGCTATATCCAGTGTATAAGATGCACCCAAATTTTCAGTCTCTTTTAGGGGGGACAGCAAATCTTATACTCCCCCAAATATGATAAATAGGAGAATTATACAGAGGTGGTTTGCCTCGAGCCCTTTGACCAAAGATAGCAGAAGAAAACACATGCAGAATATGTATTCTATGCTCTGCAGACTGAAGTGATGTGCAAGAGAAATGATAAATGGACGGACTCTCTTGCAGAGACAGGAAGCATCATGGGAATGCTGACCTTGGTTAAACAGGGACAACACTTTTGATTTGTTCTGTTCGTGTTGCAGTTTTTGACAAATGATTTAAGGATCAATAAAAGCCATATCTTCAGAGGGAACCATACGACCTGTCACAATTCAAGACAAATTCATGCAAGGTAGGGAAGGGACTTGGGTTAAGAGAAGGTCAAGTGTTACCTCCGAAGCCGACATTTCTGCGCACTCATTTCGCTAAATAGGGCTGCACAATAGAGATGCCAAATCATTTCAAATTGGATCAGAAAGACTGGTGCTGCCTGTTAATTTAAAGAAGCACAGTCCAGTGTTTCAAAGCATGATTGAACAGATAGAGCCACGGTTAGAGAGTCCGGGAAGGCAGCAGAATTGCTGAATCGATGTCTGGGCTTGAGCATTGAGCATGGCTCAATCAACAGAAATGCACATCGGTTAAGAAGGAGGTGCTGATGGAACGTAATTGTTCGGTTCTTCTTGATGGATGTCAACATATTTTGAAAGAACTGTTCTAATAGATGCCCCAGAAGCATTTCCTTGTAATATCTCTTATTACTTTTGGGTGTTGTGTAATTTATATCCTTTCTGGAATCTCCAGGACCAGTTATCCACTTTTGCATAACTTCCTTATTATTGTTGTTTTTATTACTATTGCTCTTGCTATTGTTGTTGTTAGTTGCGAAGTCATGTCTGACCCATCGTGACCCCATGGTTTCTCCAAGCCTTCCTATCCTCTATCATCCTCTGGAGTCCATTTAAGCTCACACCAACTGCTTCGGTGACTCCATTCAGCCACCTCATTCTCTGTTGTCCCCTTCTTCTTTCACCCTCAATTGTTCCCAGCATGAGGCTCTTCTCCAGGGAGTCCTTCCTTCTCATTAGGTGGCCAAAGTATTTGAGTTTCCTCTTCAGGATCTGGCCTTCTAAAGAGCAGTCAGAGTGGATCTCCTCTAGGACTGACCAGTTGGATGGCCTTGCAGTCCAAGGGATTTGCAGGAGTCTTCTCCAGCACCAGAGTTCAAAGGCCTCCATTCTTTTGCGCTCAGCCTTCCTTATGGTCCAGATTTCACAGCCATACATTGCAAACTGGGAAAACGATAGCCTTGACTATACACACTTTTTTTGGCAGGGTCATGTCTCTGCTCTTGCTATTAGGTTGTCTCTAAAGCAATTCAGAAAGACGGTACAAGGCTGTGAATTGAAGCTAGTATTAGGGATGGTTAAACACATATGTGAATTTCAGAGTCAATTTGAAATTGCAATATTTATATTTATATATTTAAAGGTCTTTTAAGCCTTTTCCCCATGATATCAGAAAGATTGTCTGACTCCATGTAAGGCCATATAAGGTCCATCTTCAGGCATTTTGGCCAAGTTGAGATTGGCAAAATATTGGGACTACCAGTTGAGGGATGCATATAATGGTTTCCAAATTAAACCAAAAACACAAAACAACAGTTTAAGAATCCATATTTATTTGAAGGTAGAAATCAACAGGTTATTGACAATTAGCCATCCAACATTTTTCTCTTGGCCAAGAGAAAGATGTTGGATGGCTAATTTTCAATAACCTGTTGATTTCTGCTTTGAAATAATCCTTAATGGAAATAATATTTACAAACATAAACTGAATGTTAATTGTGTAAAATATTATTCCCTGGCACCATATTGTTATTCAAAATTCTTTCAAACATGCTGTTTATAACAAATATAGGTTAAGACAATTGATGATGGAGATAGGCAATGAGAGAAAAAGAGAGACAGACAGAGGCAAAGAGACACACAGAGAGACAGAGAGATTAGATAGATAGATAGATAGATGATAGATAGATAGATAGATAGATAGATAGATAGATAGATAGATAGATAGGGAGGGAGGGAGGGAGGGAGGGAGGGAGGGAGGCAGGCAGGCAGGCAGGCAGGCAGGCAGGCAGGCAGGCAGGCAGGCAGGCAGGCAGGCAGGCAGGCAGGCAGGCAGAGTGACAGACAGGAAAGGGGCTAGGTGGATGGATAGGTGGTGGATAAATAGATAGGTAGATAGATAGGTGGTGGATAGATAGATAGATAGATAGATAGATAGATAGATAGATAGATAGATAGATAGATAGATGATAGATAGAAAGAAAGAAAGAAAGAAAGAAAGAAAGAAAGAAAGAAAGAAAGAAGAAAGAATACAATAGCCGAGTTGGAAGGGACCTTGGAGGTCTTCTAGACCAACCCCCTGCCTAGGCAGGAAACCCTATACCGTTTCATACAAATGGCTATCCAACTTCTTCTTAAAGACTTCCAGTGTTGGGGCATTCACAACTTCTGGAGGCAAGTTGTTCCACTGATTAATTGTTCTAATTGTCAGGAAATTTCTCCTCAGTTCTAAGTTGCTTCTCTCCTTGATTAGTTTCCACCCATTGCTTCTTGTTCTGCCCTCAGGTGTTTTGGAGAATAGATAGATAGATGACAGATAGAAAGATAGATGGGATGAGAGAGAGAGAGAGAGAGAGAAATTAGTCATAGCAAAATGATACTTCAAGAATAAAATACCAAATGTTCAGTTATATTAAAACCAAGACAAGAAGTTTTTTTCCTTATTTTCATCCATATCTACATCCTTCGACTTTCATCCATTAGTTTTAGGCTTATCCCTAAGTAAGAATAAGTCCAAATACTCTACATAGTAACTCCCCTGCTCTAGTTTATTCATGTCATTTTTTTTCCAACTGAACACAGTACAAATGACCCCTGGCCGTGAGTGGGATCATTATTCCTTGTTATCAGGACTCTAAGTTCCTTTTAATGCTCCTCAAGATGTTGCTGCCCTTCTTTGAAGCTGCATTTCATTATTAAAGCAAAGTTTCCCCTCGCACATATTTGCTAGTCATTCCTGACTGTAGGGGGTGCTACTCATCTCCATTTCAAAGCCGAAGAGCCAGCACTATCCGAAGATGTCTCCATGGTCATGTGGCTGGCATGACTAAATGCCCAAGGTGCACAGAACGCTGTTACCTTCCCACCAAAGGTGACTCCTATTTTTCTACTTGCATGTTTACATTCTTGCTAGGTTGGCAGAAGCTGGGACAAGTAACGGGAGCTCACTCCGTTACGAGGCACTAGAGATTCGAACCGCCGAACTGCCGACCTTTCTAATCGACGAGCTCAGCGTCTTAGCCACTGAGCCACTGAATCATTGGTCTAGAGATGCCTACAAATTGACCCCAAGTTCCATTTGTTTGCCAAATCCATTACGATCTCCACCCTGGTCCAGTTTCATTGTTCTGTTTATTTGTCCACATTCTGTATGGCCTAAATTATAAAGCAGATTTTGTCAGCTGGGGCTTTATTAGTCAGGAATGCCAATGGCAATCTTCTGGAATCAATCTGATATTTTTATGCTCTGGACACGGAGAAGCATTATTTTTTAATGTCAAATATTGAATGGCGCTGCTGTTCCTCTTGATTCTTGTGACTCGCATATATCTCCCAGACAAGAAGCATTTAAACCATATCCATCAATTACTTGTCAAAGTAAATTGTCCAGACTTCTGTTTCCATCTTCTCTTTCAGGGACAACAGGCATCTGTTATGTAAATGCTTGTCAGTTAAGATCCAGGGGAAGTATTTATATAGCTGCAAAAGGACATCGCCCAAAAGTAAGCCTTTTGGTTTATTTAGTGTTCTGCGAGGATCCTTGAATTAATTTTCAAATTTATATATTTTGCTACCTACTTAGTAGCTTCAGGGTTTGGAGATGTCCAGGCAGCAAAAGAGAAAAGAAATTAAGTCAAGAAAATATGCTTTTGAAAAGTGAATGTAGAAGAGTAGACTGATATGGAGGGAGGGGTTAAATGTATCATAAGTTTGGAATCACTGCACAGTCACAAGAGACCCAAGTACAGTTTTCCATAAATTCCATTGCTCCTTATCTAGCACCAATTTAGCTTGACCTTTAGCAGACCAGATTCTTATGTATGGGTAGCATAAAATAAACTGAGTGTTTTGAACTCAACTTCTCATATGTGGTGATATATGATAGGTAGAAAGGGTGGATTTTAGGAGAAACCCTCCCATACTACCACCTCTTACAATACTAGACAACACAGCATCAACTGTAGGGACCTTCAAATTTCTAGTTCTATCATAGCTCAACACCTAAAATGGACACCAAACATCAAAAATGCCATCAAAATAGCACAGCAAATAATGTTCTTTCTGCACCAACTCAGGAAGCTCAAACTGCCCAAGGAGCTGCTGATTCAGTTCTACAGAGGAATTATTGAGTCTGTCCTCTGCACCTCCATAACTGTCTGGTTTGGCTCTGCAACCCAACAAGACACAGACTTCAGAGGAGAATACTAACTGTAGAAAAAACAATTGCTACCAACCTGCCTTCCATCGAGGACCCGTACACTGCACAAATCAAAAAGTGGGCTGTGAAAATATCTACAGACCCCCTCGCATGCTGGACATAAATTGTTTCAATTCCTACCCTCAAAATGACACTATAGAGCACTGCACACCAAGACAACTAGACACAAGAACAGTGTTTTTCCTGAATGTCATCACTCTTCTAAACAAATAATTCCCTCACGACTGTCAAACCATTCACTAAGACTGCTTTACTATTAGTGTTCTCATTGTTCCTATCACCCATCTCCTCCCACTTATGACTTTGTTGCTTGCATCCTTACTATTTATATTGATTGTTTCGTAGTATGATTTGCTTGCTTATTTGTATATGACTATCATTAAATGTTGTACCTTAATATTTCTTGCAGAATGTATCTTGTCTTTTTATGTATCCTGAGAGCATCAGCACCAAAGACAAATTCCTTGTGTGTCCAATCACACTTGGCCAATAAAGAATTCTATTCTATTGAACTCAACTTCTCTTCCTGATTATTTGTTCCTGACAGTAGAGTTAAAATATTTAAAAGCAATAAACAAAGAAATAAAATAATAATAATTAAGATGAGTGGCCACTATTATTTGTGATTTTATCACACTAAAATGAATCGCAATTTCATCTCTGAAAAGATATACTCCTATGACCTCTGGAGATATGATTGTTCAGGGTATTCTTTTCATCACATTTTTCCTTTTTTTTTTTCCTTAAAAGAAGATTGAGGAATTGAAGTACCTGAGACAGAATTTAAAAACAGAACAAATGAAATGATTTTTGTTGCCTGTCATGAATAGAACAGCAAAGGTGCTAACAATAAACAAATGAGAAAGTACATATTTGGCACCGTTTCATGCCTCTTTCCTCATTTTCTATTTCTGTTTCTCAGAAGAGCATTTGGGGAAATGATTGACAGTGTAAAGCTCTGAACCTCATGGCTAATGAACTGAAGAACTAAAAAAAAAAGAGGCACGTTTTCATGACAGAACAAATGCAATCCTAACATGGCTATAACTTTCAGTAATGAAAACAAAGGGAGAAATTTTACTCGCTCAGCTGGTTTGTTCACTCTTCTCTTGAGAATTTAAATAAGTATTAATTAAGCAGTCCAGAGTTCTCAGACCAAAGTCCTTTAGGGGAAAAAAGTGGACAGCAATTCTTTCTGTTTGTCTTCATTTTTTTTCCCAATTGTTGGAAGAAATATCCATCTGGTTAAGTTCCAATTCGGGAGAAAGGCACTGGAGACAAAATGGAGGCTGGAGGCTGATTGGAAACAGGGTCCATTTATTGATGAAGCAGAAGCACATGGGTAGTTCAGGACAGTTGACAACATGGAGTTGAGAGTGAGTGGTTTTTATACCTTCTCTTGGGCTTTGCACTTGAGCTTCCTGTTCCTGTGCAAGAGCTTGGATTCTATTGGTTGTTGTAGGGGGTCATAGCTGGCTCTGTAGGTTGTCTGAGCTAGGTTTGGTTGAAGTTTTGAAGGTGATTCTCCAAATTGCAGGCAGCCAGCAGTCAGCAGAAGTAGCCTGCAATACTGCACTGTGCCACCTTGTCTCATAATCATCATAATCATCTTCTTTTAATGACCCCTTGTGGGGTGGAGTCTGGGAAACTGAGCTAGCAGAGTGTTTTAATGGCCAGAAGCCGTTCCTGTTGCCAGAGCGGAGTTTTGTTCAGCAGATATATTTTCATTGTGCCCAGAGAGAGAAATATCTGCCTCTCTCTAGGATTGAACTCACAGCCTCCTGATTGTGAGGTGAGAGCTCCACCTCTAGGCCACCGCACCAGTTCCTTATTTGGACACCCATAAAGGGGAAAATTTGCAGCTCAAGGGTTGAAATGAGGGGTCCTTAGTGCTCTCTGAGCTGAGTGGTTTCCTTGCAGATGTTTCACGACCCAAACTAGGTAATCTCATCATTGATGTTGGATGTTTGGATAATGAAACGTCTGGAAGAAGATTACCAAACTCAGAGAGCACCAAGGATCCCTGATCTTCCATAATTCTTCAACTCATTAAAAATGTCAATGTAACTCATCATGCTTAGTAGTGGTGGGTTCCTACCGGTTTGGACCTGTTTGCCATGCCCCCAAACTGGTTCTCCATGTGGCACCTATGGCACAGCCGATGTCAACTTGTAAAGCGTTGCTATGACTATTATCAGGTTGGCATTGGAGGGAGGATTCCATGCATACCTTCGGCCAGAGTTGGATCTCATATCTCTACTACCTAGTTTGTGGATATGATCTATGATGTATGACAGAAGGGAGGGGATAGAGGAGTAAAGTTCAAATGCAATTAAGCGGAAGCAGTTTTGGCTCTGCAGGAGTTCATGCCAGAATGTTGATCCTAATAAACAAATGGATTTCTTTTGAACTTTGTCTCGAGGCTCATAAATTAATTAGGTCATCTTCTGGGAACTTCACAGCCATCTTGTTTTTTGCTTCTGTGCATGCGCAGAACAATTTTTATTGCACTGTGCATGCACGCACAGCATGCATCAGGCATGCATGCATGCGTACGCAGCAGGCCCACGAGCAAACCAGCAGTAGTGACTGCCAGAAGCTACCACTGATCCTTAGATAATAATCCATTCATTTACAACGCTTTATTTAAAGTGATCTCAAAGCCTTATTTAGGTACCAATAAAGGAGAATATTTGTAGCTGAAGAGGTGAAATGAGGAGTCCTCGGCGATCTCTGAGCTCGCTTGCAGATCTTTCGTGATGCAAACTAGGCAACCTCATCAATGGTGTTGAATGTTTGGATAATGAAATGTCCAGAAGAAAACTACCAAGCTCGGAGAGCATCAAGGACCTCTCCTTTGGATGCATCCCACCTGCTGCTCTGACTGGGCGACTGTTCTGACCTAGGCTTCCCAAGATCATGAAGCTGACTCCTCGTCCCGATAAAACCCTCTTTAATTTAGGTGAAAGGGAATTCCTCTCCAGCAAAGTCCCGTCCAACAGTCTTTCAAGAGATTCCACAACTATAGACCTTTATCAGGCTTGGGGAGCTGCCAGGCCGATATCTTCCAAACTCCAAGCTGTAGCAGCAATTACTTGGCAAGGAGTCAGGAACCGATCTTCACCCTAATGAATTGAACTAATTGTCTCCTGCAAACTCCACTCCCCTTTCGCTCTCTCTGTTCCCTGTGGGAGGGGCCATTCACCATCCACCCATGGCTTTACTCCCAAGTCAGCCCTTGTTCCTTAGCTGTTCCCTTCTCCTGGCAGCTCTGTGCATGCACACCTCGGGAACAGGCTTCAGCTGTTCTTCTGCCCCACTGATAACTGACTATGAAAGCAGCTGATAACTGTCGGACGTCCCTGGCCCCATCTCTGCCTCCGATGCAGAGCCCTCATCAGAGCCTTCCCCAGACTCCAGGACTGGCTCAAGTTCCTCCCCAACTTCCTCACCGTCTGTGTCTGCCACAGCTCCGCTGGCCACTGGCAGGCCACATCAGCAATCCCTCCCTTAGCATTTAACACGACCACATGATACGGATGTTTTCAAAGGTTTCTGCCTTCCTTTCATTTAATTATGACATGATTCAAGAGAGGAGGAGAATGCAGCATGCAACATATTGCAAATAAAAGCAAGGCGCTTGGGGGCCACGGTGGGATCTTTACATTTGTTGGAGCTCCACTCCTGCTGTTCTTAGCCCCTCTGGCTTTGACTTAATGACTTAGCGTGTTGGAAAAAGGTGTGTAATTAGAGCTGTCAGTATTACATTCCAAGTATGCACGGTACTCTGGATTTAATTTAAGTTTCTTTATTCCCCCAGTCCTGCCTCCAGTCCTGCCTCCTATTTGCCACTGGGAGTCAACAGAAGCACTTGGCTGCTGCTATGGTAAATTGGGTCCTAATGAGTATGATGCTTTACTGCTTCTTGTTTTTAGCTCAGTAACAACTGTGATATTTCAGGAGGGCTCACCTGGGCATTGATTCTACACGAAATGCTGAAACAAGGACTACGGCTTCCCCATTTTGATCGTGTGTCGAGTGACTTGCATATTAAAAAGGCATGGCAGCCATTTTGGATTGAAGTTGGAGGCATTTAAAAAAATCTAAACAAAAAATAAACATATTTATAATTTGGAACTGACTGATATTAACCTCTCGGCCCTATCTGGGGAATCATATTTTTTCCCCCGATGACCCAAAGGGGCGTCATAGAGTTGACAGCCCTGGAGGCATCTGTTATATGGAAGGTGATTTGGTAGGGCTGGAAAAATTGGTGAAAAATGTAGGAGCTGCCCTGCAAGGATTCTGCATTTGGGGAGAAAGACTTCTGTGACGGTGTGGGAGCCACAGCGTTTGACAGAACCATAAGGATTTTGGTGTGCTCATAATCAAAAGAGTGTGATTGGAAATGAACCAAGGAGAGAAGCAACCTAGAACTCAGGAGAGATTTCCCATGGCGGAGGGGGGGGGGACACAATCAACCAATGGAATAGCTTGCCATTCAGGAAGTTCTTGCCTAGCGCTGGTCGTAACAGTGGGCTTCAAAAAGTTTAGCAAGGTGTTCTCTGCCAAGTTGCTGGGTGGGCGTGGCCATGGCAAAGTCAGCCTCCTGCAACATGGCAGGGAGTATTTGCCCTCCTCGGGCTCTGGAGGTTTTCCTTGAGCCTCCAGAAGGGCGAAAATGACCTCCCAAAACTCTGGAGGCCCTCTGGCGACCAGAAAGGGGCCCATTTCTAGCCATCCTGAACCTCCAGTAGGTCCATTTTTCACCCTTCCCAAGCCTTTGCGCACACCCTGCACTTACCTGCATCCAAAATGGGCCCCTTGGGGACTCCTGGGATGGGCGGGGACAGCCAGGTGTGGATTTGGGGGTTCTCCAAACTGCACAGAATCTTAGCTGGAAGTTCTCCCAAACACCTGTGAACCGCCAGCCTCCCCGAGCCTCCGTGTGTGCCCTGCACTTATTTGCATCCAAAACAGGCTGTGTGGGGACTCCTGGGAGGGGTGGGGCGGGGTGGGCATGGCCAGCCAAGGAGTGGAATTTGGGGGTTTTCTGAACTGCATAGAAACTTAGCTAGAAGTTCTCCTGAACGCCTGCGAACCGCCAGCATCCCACACCCTGCTTTGCTTTCAGAAGTTGTGGGTGCGCTGGAGTTTCTTAAGAAGAGAATGGACAGTCATTGGTCCAAAGCAGGCGGCTGGATTCGGAAGACCTCCAAGGTCCCTTCCAACTCTACTATTCTATGTATTTATTATTCTATGTTCAGGTGACTGCAAAATGAGTAAACAGTATGGGCAGGCAGCTGTGAAATTCTGGGGTGCCTCACATGAGGGACTGCCAGTAGGAATTTGGAGACAGTAATCCTGCTTTACAAGTAGTCCTCAACTTACAACAAGAAGTAATTGCAAGGATTACTCCAGGAGTCAACCCTGAGGCTCAAAGGTGTACAGTATGCACAGACATAATGACGGAGTTAGGGTGTCATCTAAACTTTGTCAAAGTTTGATCCATCATTAGCCATCAGTTGTGGGCGGGGGGGGGGTTGCGGGGGGGGGAGCCAGTTTCTTCAAATGCCTTGTTTTGTGAGGGGAAATAGCTGAAGCATGTTAAAGGAGCTCAGAACAGTTTCATTATGTTAACAGCATTTCCTTTTGGAACCCTAAAAAAATAATTTCTAGTCAAGATGAAAAATTCTATCCTAAAGAATTGGGGGAAAAGTTTTTGCTCTTCCTTTCCCTTCCCTTCCCTTCCCTTCCCCTCCCCTCTTCTCTCCTCTCATGTCTTCTTTCCTCTCCTCTCTACTCCTTTCTTCTTCCCTTCCCTTTTCACTTCTCTTCTCTCCCTTCCCCACCCCTCTTCTATTCTCTCCTCTCCTTTCCTCTTCCCTTCCCTTCCCTTTTCACTTCCCTTCCCTTTTCACTTCCCTTCCCTCTCTGCTCCTCTCCTTTCCCCTTTCCTTTTCTTTCTTTCCTTTTCTTTCCTTTCTTTCCTTTTCTTTCCCTCTTCTTTTCCTTTCCTACAGTTTTGCTACGATTCTGATTAATCAGTTAAGTACCAAAATAATAAATTACTTGAGAAACATTACTTGAGAATGACTTCAGAACCTCTTAAATCCTTTAGTGTGACACTACCTTACTAGTAATTGCAACTCAGTAGTTTATAAATTAATTCACTCTTACATACCTACCTACATATTCACACACACACACACAAACACACACAGTGTGTGAGAGGAAGGAAGGAAGGAAGGGAGAGAGAAAGAGAGAGAGAGAGAGAATATATAAATTTTAAAATTGTCATCAGTGCACCAGTCTTCTCCTCTGGTGATTTTTAAATTGGACTCCCCGCGCATTTGGAATTCAATATGTTCCTGTGATTATATTTTAGGAGTGGGGAGGGAAATTGGCACCAAACTCCTAAGCCCTTTTTTGGATCCATTTCCTCCCACATCAAGGCTGGTGTTGTTGTTCCAACCTGAGATGGCTTCAAATTATTTCAGCCTTGTTTCCATATTGTGATTCCCCCCCCCCCAGCATCTCTGAACGACAGGCAGGCAAAAGGTTTTTTTTGGGGGGGGGGTGACAGAATGAGAACTGCTTGGAGTCGAAAGCCACCTCTGTTTAATCGGGATGACATTGTCGTTATAACACTTTGGCAGCTGACACTTGCTGTCACACTGCTTTAAGATCCCTCGTGCCTAGGAACGAGGCCACCTGAGCTATGAGTTATCATCACCCCAGCGCAAGGCATTGCCAACTGCGCTTGAGTTCTGCAGATGGCATCATGTCACTGAGTAGGATTTCATGGAAACACCCACCCTGGTAGCGCCAATGGCTAGATACTTGATTCAAAATAGTTCTTGTATAAATAGCTTTAGTCATTAAAGAGATATGGGTTAAATTAAACCAACACCTGAATTAAGCATTACATTAATTCAGGATGGAGCAAACTAACCTTACTGGCTACATTCCAAAGGTGAACCTCCATGAAACTTGATCTAAACATAATCTAAACTTCCAACACTGGAAGTTTTTAAGAAGATGTTGAATAACCATTTGTGGTGTAGGGTTTCCTGCCCAAGCAGGGGGTTAGACTAGAAGACCTCCAAGGTCCCTTCCAACTCTGTTATTCTATATTCTATGTCACTGAGTAGAATTTCATGGAAACACCCTGGTGGCATTAATAAGTGGATACTAGATTCAAAATAGTTCTTGTATTTTCTTGTATAAATAGGGGATTTTTTGTTGTTGTTAAATAGATGCATGTTTAATTAAGCCAACACATGAATTAAGCATTAGTGTCAGGCCAGCAGCCATCTTTTCTTTTTGGATCTTTGGTCCGCCACACTTTCTATTATTCTACTATGCATTTTCTATTGTAGTAAAATGGGAGGGAGGATTGTACAAAGTTAGATGATATGTAGCCATAACAATATTCTTTCTAGAAAGCCAAGGTCATATTTTGTCTTTGCACATCTGCACCTGACCAGAACTGGATGGGTGGAACTGCCAGCATGGCAGTGGAAGATTGGACCATGGGATGGACTTCTGGGTGTGGGGAAAGATTGTGAACTTTCAACTAGGTGGGGAAAGCCAGGAAGTTTTCAGATTTGGGTTTTCTCAGATGTGCCAACATGGCTCTCTTAATAAATTGGAACTTTGAGGAATCCTTTGCCTTGGACTCTGAATTACTTTTGGATGCTATTTGGAACCCTGACAATTAAATTAATCCATGATGGAACAAATTAACTTTATTGACTGCATTCCAAATGTTGGCCTCCATGAAACTTTTTTTTAATTGAAAAGGCAGTGCCATGTCAGGATAACAATTAGAAATAGAGAAAGGCCAAATAAAAATTAATAGTAAATCTTAACACACAAGCTAATGTGTAGGAAAGCAAGGAATTACTGGGAGAAAATTCATAACTGGTTGGAAATGATAACTGAGCAACATATAGAGTTTAAACCAGAAACATGCCTTTTAGGTATACCGGCGGAAAGTTCTGGTAAAGCAACCATATATTTAGTGTTACATATAATGAGGGCAGCAAGAATTATATATGCTAAATATTGGAAAAACGTGAACACGCCATTGGATGAGGATATAATGAGGAAAATTTGGGATTGTGGTGAAATGGTTAGATTAACATTAAAAATTAAAGATAAAGAAGACTCGAAACACTACCGAACATGGAATAAACTTTATGAATGGATAGAGACAAGAGGTACAAATGAGAGGAAAAATAAGTTTATGGATGTCCATAATTGTTAGTATGGAAAATAAAGATGTATAAAACAATGACTATAGTAAGAGAAAAACTGTAAATAGGGTAATGTAAGTAGAAATTTAGTTAAAGTTCTCCCTCCCCCTTTTTTTGGGGGGGGATCACACTATTATAGTTACTGTTGTTATATTATTGTTATAGTTATTAGCTGGTGTGTTAAGATTTGCTATTATTTTTTCTCCATGAAACCTTTTCTAAACTTGTATGCATGGCTACATTCAATTCTGTTTTTTGGATGAGAAGCAAAATGTGTTCAAGACAAAAAAAAAAAAAAAAAACCAAGAAAGTCCAGTTGTTTCTTGAAAAACAAAAAAAGCGCCTTGGGGACAACCATGGCCTGGAGGACTGAGGATTTCCATAGACATTCCTTTGAAAATGTTTTGTTTCTCATCCAAGGAGATTCTTCAGTTTTGAAGAAGAGGAGCTGAAGAAGCTTCTTGGATGAGATGTGAAGTGTCTTCAAGGAAAAAAACAAGGACAGTCCAGTTGCCTCTTGAGAAAAAAGCACCTTGGGGACAACAATGACCTAGAGGACTGAGGATCTCCATGGGAGCAATAATTTTTTTCAAGGCAGGAACTGATCTGTCATAGGAAAGCAAGTTTTCATCACAGTTATAACATTGCTGCCGCGTTGTTTTTTAGTTTGTTATTCTAACCGTTGCAATAAAGAGTGAACTCTTTATTTTCTGTTGTCTTCTCAGATTGTACTTTGTTGTTTCTGCTTTGCTTCCTTATGAATTGTGGATGAGATGGGTTCAAAGAAGCGGTCTGCAAAATATGTCCAAAGCAAGATTGCTACAGGCTAAAGATACTTTGAATCAAAGAATCTCTTAGTAGTTGGAGAAGGTACCGCTGTGGTACCCAGATGTTGCCTGGACATCTCTCCCAATATGTCCTTGACTTGGTGGTCCATAATATCAGGGAGAAAGTATTAAGTTTCCCCAACCCTCATGAAATGAAGGAAAGGGGGTCTTTCTTTGTAGCTGAGAAACAGCTTGTCTTTAGAGTATGCAAACTCACTAAATCGCCTTGCTTTCATAAATCATTTGAAGTGCATTTGTCCAATTGAAAATCTGGAGTTTGTGAATTACCCATTAGATAGTGCTGCTATTGTGGACTCCTAGCTGTATCGTATCTGTTTTGTTGAACCCTGTTGAGAGTCACACTTAAAAGTCCCTTTCGGGAGAAGGGGCGGTCTATAAATACGAATAATAAATAAATAAATAAATAAATAAACCCCTGCTTCATATGACTCTGTTTAACAATTAAAACAGAATAAAGGCAATAAAATCAAACAGAATAAAAAAAGACAGAAAGCAAGGAAGGAAGGAAGGGATGGAGGGAGGGAGGGAGGGAGGGAGGGAGGAAGGAAGGAAGGAAGGAAGGAAGGAAGGAAGGAAGGAAGGAAGGAAGGAAGGAAGGAAGGAGAGGTGGCATTCAGCAGGTTCTGACCAGTTCTGGAAAACTGCTAGCGGAAATTTTGAACCGGTAAATACCACCTCTGACTGGCCCTGCACCCATCTATTCTCTCCCTCCCAACTCCCAGCTGATCAGGAGGGAATGGGGATTTTGCAGTATCCTTCCCCTGCCATGCCCACCAAGCCATGCCCACAAAGTCATGTCATGCCCAAAAATCTATGCTGACAGAACCGGTATTAAAATGTTTTGAATCCCACCACTGGTGGGAAGGAAGGGATTGAGGGAAGGAAGAAGGGAGGGAGGGAAGGAAGAATGAAGGAAAAAATGAAGACACGAAGGAAGGGATTGAGGGAGTGAAGAAGGGAGGGAGGGAAGAAGGAAAGGAGGGAGGGATACTAGCCCCTCTCGCAGCTATGGCCTCCTGCCCTTTCAAGGGCCCACCTTGAGGACGGGTTCATTAACCCAGAGAGGTGGAGGAAGCGCACGTTAAGGGGTTTTTTAATTAAATGTTTTTTAAAAGTTGTAAGGGGTTTTAAGGATGGGGGGGGAGGGGTTGTAGGGATGGGGGGGGGAACCGGTTAGGAGGGATGGAAGAGCCAGGCACCTAGGTGTGGTCGAAAGAGGAGGGAGCGGAGTGGGGGAGGAGAGGGAAGATAGCACTCCTGTGCAGGGCTTCTTAATACCAACAGTCGTGGGGAGGGGCAGGTGCGAGGACAGTTTAAGAGCGCGTAGTCGGTTGGGAGACCGGGGTTTTTGGTCATTCCCGGTCGTCTGCACCAACCCCTGCATACTAGGTGGTCAGGATCTACAGACCCAAGGCCTGAGACTGCTGTTATGCAACGCGAGGTCCGTTGTCAATAAGGCCCCCCTCATCCACGATCTAATTTTGGAGGGGGACCCGGACCTCGCCGGAATAACCGAGACCTGGTTGGGCCACGAGGGAGGTCTACCCCTTGTGGAAATGTGCCCGCCAGGTTATCGAGCATTTCACCAGCCTCGGGCCCAGGGAAGGGGCGGTGGGGTAGCAGTGATTATCCGGGAAGACTTAGAGCCGAGAGAGTTCACCGTGCCGCAGACATCCGGGTGTGAGTCCCTCGTCGTGAGATGGGGCCCAGGGAGGCAGTTGGGCCTGCTGATAGTATACCTGGCTCCTCGCTATACTTCAGCGGCCCTGCCCGAACTCCTTGAGCTGATCTCATCGGTGGCGGTTGAGACCCCCAAACTTTTAGTGATGGGGGATTTTAATCTGCCGTCGATGGGAGAAGCGTCTGAGGGGGTTCGGGAGTTCATGGCTTCCATGACAGCCATGGACCTGACCCAGTTAATTCAGGGCCCTACTCACAAGGGAGGCCACACCCTGGACCTTGTTTTTGTCTCTGGCCAGTGGACGAGTGATCTGGGAATAGGGGATCTAGACACTATTCCCCTGTCATGGTCGGATCACTCACTTCTCCGGCTGGACTTCCCTGGTGCTACCCCCCGCCGCGAGGAGGCGGAACTGGAAGGTATTAGATGGTTCCGCCCCAAGCGCCTGATGGAACCGGATAGGTTCCAGACGGAACTTGGGCCACCTCCTGTGGACCTGACCCGCCCCCGAGTGGAGGACCTGGTAGTCGCATGGAATAGTGCGACTGCCGGGGCCCTAGACCGGGTGGCGCCTTTGCGGCCTCTCCTGCGGTGACGAACCACCCTGGCACCTTGGTTTACCGAGGAGCTAAGGGTGATGAAACGCCACAAGAGACGCCTAGAGAGTCGTTGGAGATCCTCCCGCTCCGAATTTGACCGAGCACAGGCACGAGCCTATTTGAAGACGTACCTTGTGGCATTAAGAGCGGCCAAACGTCAACATTGCGCCGCTCTTATTGCGTCTGCAGATAACCGCCCTGCCGCCCTGTTTCGGGTGACCCGTTCCCTCTTGTTTGAGAGACCACGGGAAGCCCCACTACAGGGCAGAGCAGAGGAGTTTGGGAATTATCTACAGGACAAAGTCGCTCAAATCCGGATGGGATGGACCCCTTTCAGTGGTTCAGTAGAGACGCCCGTTGCGAGTCTTGAGGGACCGCTTTGGGAGGAGTTTGACTCGGTTGCCATCGAGGATTTGGACAGGTTGCGTGGACGTCTGCGACCCACCACATGTTTATTGGACCCGTGTCCCTCCTGGCTTGTACTGGCATCCTGGGAGGTTACGCGCGACTGGCTCCTGGGCCTGGTGAACGCCTCGTTGGGTGAGGGGTCTCTACCGGCCGCCTTGAAAGAGGCGGTGGTGAGGCCCCTGCTCAAGAAGCCTTCCCTGGACCCAACGGACCTAGTCAATTATCGTCCAGTCTCCAACCTTCCTTTTTT
Organism: Natrix helvetica; assembly: GCF_964273705.1. NCBI lineage: Eukaryota > Metazoa > Chordata > Lepidosauria > Squamata > Natricidae > Natrix > Natrix helvetica. Next base: position 3,975,561 of record NC_138549.1, on the reverse strand, counting down.
AGCGAAGGTTGTAGAGAGTGTGGTAGCACAGCAGTTCCCACGTCACCTGGAGGAAAATGATTATCTAGACCCGCGCCAGTCCGGCTTCCGACCCGGGCACAGCACGGAGACGGCCTTGGTCGCATTGGTTGATGATCTCTGGAGGGCCAGAGATAGGGGTTGTTCCTCTATCCTGGTCCTATTAGATCTCTCGGTGGCGTTCGATACCATCGACCATGGTATCCTGTTGCACCGGCTAGAGGGGCTGGGAGTCAGGGGCACCGTTTTACGGTGGTTTGGCTCCTACCTCTCTGATCGGATGCAACGTGTGTTGGCAGGGGAGCAGAGTTCGACCCGGAGGTCACTCACATGTGGAGTGCCTCAGGGATCGGTGCTCTCGCCTCTCCTGTTCAACACATATATGAAACCGCTGGGCGAGATCATCCGTGGTTTTGGAGTGGGATATCATCTGTATGCTGATGATACTCAGCTATACATTTCCACTCCGAACCACCCCAATGAGGCCGTCGAAATGATGTCCCGGTGTCTGGAGGCCGTACGGGTCTGGATGGATGGCAACCGACTAAAACTCAACCCTTCCAAGACGGAGTGGCTGTGGCTTCCGGCCTCCCGGTTCAACCAGGTGCTTCCATCTCTGGCCATCGGGGGCGTCCAACTAGCCCCCATGGAACAGGTGCGCAATTTGGGCGTCCTCCTGGATGCCCGGCTGTCCATGGATAACCATGTAACAGCCGTGGCAAGGGGGGCGTTCCATCAGGTTCGCCTGATGCGCCAATTGCGCCCCTTATTGGACCGGGATGCCCTACGCACAGTCACCCATGCGCTAGTGACGTCTCGCCTGGATTACTGCAATGCTCTCTACATGGGGCTTCCCTTGAGATGCACTCGGAGACTACAGTTGGTCCAGAACGCGGCCGCGCGGGTGATTATGGGGAGGACTAGATACTCCCCTGTAACACCTCTCCTGCGCGAGCTGCACTGGCTGCCTGTGGTCTACCGAGTGCGCTTCAAGGTTTTGATTATGATCTTTAAAGCGCTCCATGGCACAGGGCCTAGTTATATGCAGGATCGCATCCTGCCCCACACATCCCTACGACCAATTCGCGCACACAGAGAGGGACTTCTCCGGGTGCCGTCCGCCAAACAGTGTCGGGGGGCGACACCCAGGAGCAGAGCCTTCTCTGTGATGGGCCCAGCCCTGTGGAATGACCTCCCCCGTGACATCAGGATTACTTCCGATCTCCGCTCCTTCCGTGTACAGCTGAAGACCCACCTCTTTCAATTATCCGGCCTGGCTCAATCGCAATCGTAATTTTCCCATTCCTCCAAACTGTTTTTAAATTGTCCTTAAATATTAATTTTTATTGGGTTTTTACAATTGGGGTATTTTAAAGTTGATTTTTAACTGTCTATTGATGTAATTTGTTTCCTCCTCCGTGTATGTATGTAGGTATGTTGTGTATGTATGTACGTTTGGTGTTGTTATATATTTTTTATGTTTTATGCTCCATTGTACGCCGCCCCGAGTCCTACTTGGAAAGGGAGCGGCTAATAAATCCAAATTTATTATTATTATTATTATTATTAAGAAGGAAGAAAGGGAGGGAGGGAAGAAGGAAGGGAGAGAAGAAGGGAGGGAGGGTGGGAGGCTAGAAGAAAGGAAGGAAGGAAGGAAGGAAGGAAGGAAGGAAGGAAGGAAGGAAGGAAGGAAGGAAGGAAGGTGTTTTCTCCACATGTAAACTAAGTTTACAATAACAATAATAAAAAATATTAGGAACTTCCTAGATGAACCCTTGTTCAATCCCAACTGATATGTAAATCCTGTTCAACAAAGGTGCCAATCTAATAATTGTCGTCTGTTCCATTTTTCTTTAGAGGTAACCATTATTAATTGAGTTTCAGAATCCCTCTACTTGAAAACAGTGACCTGTAAATAGGATTATGTGCAAATATCACTTGGATTCATAGCTTACGCTGAAAATATAACAGCTAGGCAATCTTTTAGAGTCTACATGATAAAACAAGAATTGGCAACATTCCCCATAACTTTTGCTTTGTGAAATGGGGAGTTAATTCGGCGTTCTCCCCCCCCCCCCAAAACTTGGCATAAAAAACCAACACACAAATAAATGGTTGAAAGCTCCTGAGATACTAAATCTTGGGAGAATTTAAGCATTCTCTCGCGAAACAAGATGTTGAAATAGCCTACAATTTCTGCCTTCTGCTAACAGGTGTGGGATCTAAGAGAAGGAGATTCTCTCAAGGGAACCTTTATTCCTTTAGTCCTTTATTCCTTGATAGAAACAGATGAAAGCAATCATGATGTGGACTGGAGTTTTTTCTTCTTGCCTTGCTTCCTTCTTCCCTCCCTCCTTCATCCATACCTCGTCCTGTGAGATTGATCTTTTGTTGGCTTTCCAATATAATATAATGAAAATACATCACAAAAGGCATTTGTTTGCGGTACAGGTCTGAAAAAGATTTGGAGATAGATTTAACAAGGGTAGTTGGCTATTCATTAAGAAAAATAAATAAATAAATGTATAACTTTTATACCCAAGGCACACAGTTATTAATTTGGCCACATCTTTTGGCTGTTGTTTTCTAAACAATATAACAGTAGGTTATATTGAATTTCCATACATTAAATCCCTCTTGTCTTTAGATGAAATCCAGTCAATTTCTGAACCATTTGCTTCTTGTTTTTCTATGTGAATCATTCTGTCAGTCCTTTGTTTTTGTTGTTGTTAGTTGCAAAGTAGTTTCCAACCCATTGCCACCCCATGGACAATGTTCCTCCAGGCCTTCCTGTCCTCTCCCATCTTCTGGAGTCCATTTAAGTTCATGCCTACTGCTTCTATGACTCCATCCAGCCACCTCATTCTCCGCCATTCCCTTCTTCTTCTTTTGCCCTCCATCGTTCCCAGCATGAGGCTCTTCTCCAGTGAGTCCTTCTTTCTCCTTAGGTGGCCAAAGGATTTGAGTTTCACCTTCAGGATCTGGCCTTCTAAAGAGCAGTCAGGGTTGATCTCCTCTAGGACTGACCGGTTGGATGGCCTTGCAGTCCAAGGGACTCACAGGAGTCTTCTCCAGCACCATCGTTCAAAGGCCTCCATTCTTTGGCGTTCAGCCTTTCTTATGGTCCAACTCTCACGGCCATCCATTGCAACTGGGAAAACCATCGCTTTCACTATGCACACTTTTGTTGGGAGGGTGATGTCTCTGCTTTTTAATATGCTGTCTAGATTTGCCATAGCTTTCCTCCCCAGGAGCAAGTGTCATTTAATGTCTTGGCTGCCGTCCTCATCTGTGGTGATCTTGGAGCCCAGGAAAATAAAATCTGTCACTACCTCCATTTCTTCCCCATCTATTTGCCAGGAATTGAGAGGGCCGGATGGCCATTATCTTACTTTTCTTAATTACCTGTGGGACCTAGTTACCTGCGGGATCGTATTCTGCCCCATACATCCCTGCGACCAATCCGCTCGCACAGAGAGGGTCTCCTCCAGGTGCCGTCCACCAGGCAGTGCCGGGGGGCGGCGCCTAGGAGTAGAGCCTTCTCTGTGGCGGGCCCAGCCCTGTGGAATGACCTCCCCCTGGATATTAGGAATACCTCTGACCTCCGCTCCTTTCGTGTAAAGCTCAAGACCCACCTATTTCAAGTTGCTGGCCTGGCTCAACTCTGATCCAATTATATCGCTCCTGACGGGTTTTTTATCTGGGATATTTTAATTGCATCCAATTTACTTAGGGGTTTTTAAACATTGTGTTTTTACTTGTTTTTATCTACCAATTCACCTCCTCCTAGTATATGTTTTGTATATGTCTTGGTATATGTTTTTGGTATATGTATGTTTGTCTATATATTTATTTCCTATGTTTTGTTGTACGCCGCCCCGAGTCCTTCGGGAGAGGGTGCGGCTAAGAAATAAATATTTATTATTATTATTATTATTATTATTATTATTATTATTATTATTATTATTATTATTATTATTATTATTATTATTATTATTATTATTATTATTATTATTATTCAGTTCCAAGCCAACTTTTGTACTCTCCTTCTTCACCTGCACCCAGAGTCTCTTTAGTTCCTCTTCACTTTCTGCCATTAGAAAGGTATCATCTGTATATCTGAGGTTGTTGATATTTCTCCTGGCAGTCTTAATTCCAACTTTTGATTCATCTAGCTCTGCCTTTCTCATGATGTGCTCTGCATATAAGTTAAATAGGTGTGACTGGGAGGCACCTCCAGTTTTGGATGGTGCCTGATTGGGCCAGGTGATGGACATGTGGGTGCTGGGCAGGGAGTTGAACTTTCACTTGGGTGGGCAAAACCTGGAAGCTTTCAGATTTGGGTTTTCCCAGATGTGCCAATATGACATCTCTAATACAATGGAACTTTGAGGAAACTCAACTCTCGGAGTCTTCTTTCATTGGGGGTGTTTCTTGGAACACTGACAGATTCATGTTTATTATTGTTGGTTGTTGTTTTGTTTTTAATGAAAAGTATAAATCCGGGAAAAGTCAATTCACCAGAAGACAGCATTTGCGCAACCTTATACATGAGATCAAATTGGGGAGCAACCCAATTATTATTATTTCATGATTGCATTTGTTACCTGCCTTTTCTTGAGGCAAGGAATGAATGAAAATAATACAAATGTGTTTTTCATGTCCTAGAAAGAGAAACAGACAGCCTGGTCTATGTTCTCTCAAGAAAATGTATGAATTTCCCTCACATCGGCATTACAATGTTTAGTTTACTAAATTTACCAAGGCAAGGTTGAGAAAATCCATAAAATCTTATTATACATAAATATTCACAAAGGAATGTGTTTAGCAGTGTGTCTGCATAATTGAACAAGGCTCAGATACAGTCCTAAGTCTTCTGTATTCTCCTCCTCCTCCACCTCCTCCTCTTCTTGTTCTTGTTCTCTTTCTCCTCTTCCTCCTTCTCTCCTTATACTTCTTCTTCTTCTTCTTCTTCTTCTTCTTCTTCTTCTTCTTCTTCTTCTTCTTCTTCTTCTTCTCCTTCTCCTTCTTCTTCTCCTTCTTGTTCTTGATGTTCTTCTTGTTCTTCTTGTTCTTCTTTTTTTCTTCTTCATCTTCTTTTTCTCCTTCTTCTTCTCTTTCTCCTTCTCCTTCTTCTCCTCCTCTCCCCTCCTCCTCCTCTTCTTGTTCTTGTTTTCTTTCTCCTCCTCCTCCTCCTCCTCCTCCTCCTCCTCCTCCTCCTCCTCCTCCTCCTCCTCCTCTAGTTGTTCTTCTTGCTCTTGTTTTCTTTCTCCTCCTCCTCCTCTTGTTGTTCTTCTTGTTCTTGTTCTTCTTGTTGTTCTTCTTTTTGTTGTTCTTCTTCTTGTTGTTGTTCTTGTTCTTCTTGTTGTTCTTGTTCTCCTCCTTCTTCTTCTCCTTCTTCTCCTCCTCCCCCTCCTCCCCTCCCCTCCCCCTCCTCTCAGTTTTGATTCCTACCAAGTCCCTGTGAGATTTCAGAAGTCATTCATCTTTTCTTCCTAGGACTGAGAAAGTAGGACTGGCCCAAGGTCCCCCACCTGGCTTTATGTATATGGCAGAATTAAAACCTATGGTCTCCCAGTTTCTGGTATGATGCCTTAACAACTTTATCAAACTTGCTGTCCTAAGCATGTAAAAAAATCTCCTTCTCTCACTGCTAGACATCCTCAGCCACCCACCAAGACAGTCCAAGTGACTGAGGTTATTGCTTTTAGGTGATATTTGCTGGACCAATTTCTTATCTTTCCCCTCTTAGTAAGGGGTATAATGTAAAAACTAGGATGAAAGTAGGAAAAAAATATCTTTCTACTGGTTGAAAACAGAGACAATCAATACAGCCAGTTTAAATATTTTGGCTAGTGGTCAATTCATATTGAGGCTTCTTACTAAATTATATCTCACTAAATTGCAACCCCCATGATACAAGCTGGCACCATAAATTTATCTTTCAAGTAGTACTGAGAGTTTATTAAGGCAAACACAACAGCAAGATGTTTGCTAGGTTAGAGGGAAAAAGGGATTAAGATTCAAAGCACCTGTGCAAACAAAGGAACAAAAGGTAGCCTGGTCCAAAATAGATGATGGGCCTCAGGAAAAATCATTTTTTAATGAGTCTCACAAGGCTTTCACCCTATCAAAGTGAAATTAAATAAAATAACAAACTGCATCTAGAAGTGGCACCTCGCTCAATAGTAGTAACTATGAGAGGGGTCTTGGAGTCTTAGGGGACAATCACTTAAATATGAGCAAGCCATGGGCGGCAGCTGCCAAAAAAGCCAACACAGTTTTTCTAGGCTGCATCAACAGAGGGATGGAATCAAGATCACGTGAAGGGTTAATACCACTTTATAAGGCCTTGGTAAGGCCACACTTGGAATATGGCATCCAGTTTTGGTCGCCATGATGTAGAAAAGATGTGGAGACTCTAGAAAGAGCGCAGAGAAGAGCAAGAAAGAGGATTAGGGGACTGGAGACTAAAACATATGAAGAACGGTTGCAGGAACTGGGTATGTCTAGTTTAATGAAAAGAAGGACTAGGGGAGACATGATAGCAGTCTTCCAATATCTCAGGGGTTACCACAAAGAAGAGGGAGTCAAGCTATTCCCAAAGCACCAGAGGGCAGGATAAGAAGCAATGGGTGGAAACTAATCAAGGAGAGAAGCAACCTAGAACTAAGGAGAAATTTCCTGACAGATAGAACAATTAATCAGTGGAACAGATTGCCTCCAGAAGTTGTGAATGCCCCAACACTGGAAATTTTAAGAAGGGATTGGTTATCCATTTGTATTAAATGTTACATGGTTTCCTGCCGGAGCAGGGGGATGGACTACAAGACATCCAAGATCCTTTCCAAATCTGTTATTCTGTTCTATTCTATTCAATTCCATTTTCTATTCTATTCTATTCCATCTATTCTATTGTTGCTGCATGTAAATTTTTCTTTCCAGAATACCGAAAAGTGTCACTCCATTCTTAAATTGACTTGTTTTTTGTCTTTTTTCAAAGCCACATCCATTGTTTTTCCAGGATAAATTAAAGAATGATTTAATCACGAGAGGAAAGAGCGTTATCTGTTCCTGAGTTGCGGATCGATTACCATTTTTTCAGCAAGCTGTTCGCGCATTCCAATTTCACTGAGAAGTCTGGAACTTGCTTTGAAAGAAAGAGGAACTACTTATATTTTCCTTTTTCCTTCAGCACCAGTTGGTCTTGCAAAGTGTGAAAATTAGGGAATGGTCTCGCACTGAAAAAACCCAACTGAACCGACTCTCTGGGTTAAATTGTCAGTCTGATTCTATTAAAGCCAGATTAACATGATCTTTTTCAGCGCACAGCAGGGAAACTCAAAGGTATGGTATTCACCATTCTGACAGTACTAAGCCTTCTGGGGTTACTCAAAAGGGGTGAGGTGGCCTCGCAGTTAAGATGCTGGGCTTGTCAACTGGAAGGTTGGCAGTGCAAGACCCAAGTACCACCTAGTGGTGTGAATTCTTGTCCTTCTACCAGCCCCTGCCAAAATAGCAGTTTGAAAGCATGCAAATGCAAGTAGATAAATAGGTATCACTTTGGTGGGAAGGTAACAGCATTCTGTGCCCTTCGGTGTATATTTATGGTGGCCACGTGACCAGAAAAGCATCTTCAGACAACACTGGCTCCCCTTACTAGGAAACAGAGATAAACACTGGTCCCTAGATTTGGACATGGCTGGACAGGGGAAACCTTTACTTTTTGCCATAAAGTGCCTCCCCATAAAGTGAATATGGGGAGTCTTATCTAGAATGAGATACCTGTGAAAACTTTCTGCAAATACTAATTTTTTACCTCAGTAAGACAATCAAGGGCCCATGATAGATCATCACCATCATTTAATGACCCCATAATCCCTTGTGAGGTGGAGTCTAGACAACTGAATGGAGTGTTGTAATGGCCAGATGCCTTTCCTGTCACCAATGCAGAGTTTTGTTCAGCAGATATAAGCTTATTGTGCCCAGAGAGAGAAATGACTGCCTCTACCTAGGATTGAACTCACAACCTTCTGATTGTGAGATGAGATCTCCACCTCTAGACCAGCAAGCCACTCAAGGGGTCGTAATAGATGCCTGGATCTATATTGGGTTTCTTGTCACCATCAAAAATTTCTCATATCCATGCTCCTTTCCAGGCGCATTACAGTATAGGATGCTGCTAGGGTACCACACAATCCATATTTTTATTGTGTCTATCAGCAAAATCTAACACAAAGCAGTGGATTCCCATCTGTCCTATTCAAAAAACATGATTCCCACTTACATTGTAATTAGATAAGACTTCCCAGTTTGAAAGAAGTACGGTGCTGCCTTCATGACCTTTCTACAGTATTGATTGGTCCTTTTACAAAAATTAGGAAATTTGTCATATTTTCCCACTTTATAGCCAACTATTTTTCTCTCTGTGTGGAAAAAAAAGGGGAAGAAAAGTCAATTCTCTGCTAAAATGATCTGAAATAATGTATCTTGAACAAATGAGATGAGAAACAAAGATCCAGGCAATCACACCAGAGAAATGCTGACATGGTTGGCCACATGGTCAACCAGATGTTTAGACTGATTTTGGCATTTTTATTCCCATCTTGAGTCCTTCCCAAGGACTAGGGATAGGCAGATGTTGTTCATTGATGGTGTTGTCATAGGATGTAAGCTGGAACCAGATTAACGAGTAAAGCTGCCTTGATTCATGTAGAATTTTGCCAATGCCAATGGTGTTCAAGTGATGCTCCAGTTGTTTTGCGATTGTCTACCAATAACATTGTTGTCAACCCTGTGTCAACCCTGAAGCTGACCACACTGAGGCCATTTTGAGGCTTTTGAAGCTAGAGTGTTGCCACACTGAAGCTGAGGGATAGGAAGGGGAGAATAGAGATAGTGGAGGTTTGTAGTAAAAACAAAATACCTTCTTTGGGAACCAAGGACATTCTCCCAGGTGGTTGGATGGAGGAGGAGCGATGTCCCATAACAACCGGACAGGATCTTGATTGGAGTATGTGACTGATTGTTTGGGGAAAGGAAGAAACTTTTGCATTTAATTAGGTGAAAACCACAGGAATATTCAGAGTCGGTTTTCATCAGCTGATGCCAATATGATATGTCCAATAAACCAGTTATTTGAGGAACCTATTTGCCTCAGAGTTCTGTTTGTTATCGATGCATTACTTGGAACCTTGACCCTGCTCCAAGTAAAGCCACCCTTCACAATTGATTCATTGGAAATTTGTCAATGCCAATGGTGTTCAAGGGATGCTCCTGTTGTTTTGTGATTGTCCATCGATAACATTGTTTAATCAAAGGAATCTGAAGCATGGTAACACTGCAAGATTGAATCATCCAGGGAAATGTTACGACTGATCAATGTTCCTTCAATGAACCAGTTTGTAAGACATGTAAGGCTCTGTGAGTCATAACCAGGCACTTGAAGCTACTATAGACTAATGAGCAACTATTCCAAGGGTGCTTTTTCAAGAGGCAATTGGACTTCCTGGTTTTTCTTTGAAGATCTTTTGCTGCTCATCCAAGAAGCTTCTTCAGCTCTGACTGGGTGGTGGGGAATGGAAGGATTTATGCACCTTTTAGACAGCTGGTCATTTGCATTATTTTAGAGAGTCACTTGTAGTGACCCTGATATATAGAATAACAGAGTTGGAAGGGACCTTGGAGGTCTTCTAGTTTAACCCCTTGCTTAGGCACTGCACCACTTCAGACAGATGGTTATCCAACATCTTCTTAAAAACTTCCAGTGTTGGAGCATTCACAAGTTCTGGAGGCAAGTTGTTCCACTGATTAATTGTTCTCACTGTCAGGAAAATTCCTCCTTAGTTCTAAGTTGCTTCTCTCCTTTAGTTTTCACCCTTTGCTTCTTGTTGTATCTTCCACCTGATGACACAGATAAACTTCCAATTGGTCTCAAAGACTCTATAAAAGGATGCAAATGTCTGAAAGGAATATAAATCCTTTCATTCCCCATCATCCAGTCAGAGCTGAAGGAGCTTTCTTGAATGAGCAGCGAAAGGCCTTCAAAGAAAAACCAAAAAGTCCAATTGCCTCTTGAAAAAAGTACCTTTGGGACAACCATGACCTGGATGCCTGAGAATCTTCATAGATAATGAGCAACTAGTTCAGCTCCAAAGTAAAGTTCTTACATAGACATACTGATGTCCATTACTGCTTGTACTGCTGCATTGCAGACCAACTGTTGCTTCTGGTTAGTCTTCAAGGGCAACACCATGTAGATCTCATTGCAGAGATATGAATAGTGCCAAGAATGGATCTGATGAAAAAAAAAAAACACCTAGATTTGCAGATGGGCCCCTAGATCAGGGGTGAAATTCAGCAGGTTCTGGAGAACTGTTAGTGGAAATTTTGAGTAGCTTGGAGAACTGGCAAATGCCACCTCTGGCTGGCACCAGAGTGGGGAGGGAATGGAGATTTTGCAGTATCCTTCCCCTGGAGTAGGGTGGGAATGAGGATTTTGCAGTATCCTTCCCCTGGAGTAGGGTGGGAATGGGGATTTTGCAGTATCCTTCCCCTGGAGTGGGGAGGGAATGGAGATTTTGCAGTATCCTTCCCCTGGAGTAGGGTGGGAATGAGGATTTTGCAGTATCCTTCCCCTGGAGTAGGGTGGGAATGGAGATTTTGCAGTATCCTTCCCCTGACATGCCCACCAAGCTACACCCACCAAGCACACCCACCAAGCCACACCACACCCACCAAGCCACACCCACAGAACCAGTAGTAAAAAAAAATGAATTTCCCCACTGCCCTAGATCGATCACAAGTCAGTACCACCGAAGGCCTTGTCACCTTTCTTGAGATCTCTGCCCAAGGAAGAGATAAGATAAGAGTTGATAAATCAAACCTTTGACTAAACTGAAATGTCCCTCACCTGTCTGGCTGTTATAATGGAGCTTTGGCAGACCAAGCATGGATTACTAATATCTGCTTTCAGGGAAAGGACTGTTCTTTGATGACAGCTTGACTGGGATATTTCCTTTAGATAAAATGTCCGGTGTCATCTGTCATTAGAGTTGAATGCTCCTGGCTCCTTAGGTGACTTAGTGCGAGTGTAAAATTGGGCATTGTTTTTCTCCATTTGGCTGAAATATAGGTAGAGATATAGAGATAATAGAATAAGATATTAGAAAGCTGGTTGCAGGTATTTCATTTGCAGATGAGAAATGTTTTTTATGCCCAGTTGAAAATCTTAGATTCTGAGCCTAATTTACGTTAGACTTCCACAGTTATTTCTTTTATTTCATTCGGTGATGAAAATGGGACCTTCTAGTAACACGTAAGGTAGAATTATGCTGTAGAAAAACAAATATCTGTATGGAATGTTATGCAATGCACAGCTTTTGGTAGTCGCAAAAATTGGTTTATTAAAAATAGCAACAACTGCTAGAAAGAAAAGCAACTCTGCTGGCATCATTATAACAATGCATATCTTCATAGCATGTCAGAAAGTCAAGGTCTCTTTAGTAGCAATTGAGCAAGATTCCTGGATCATTTGATGACCCCAAAACAGTTGTGAAGTTGACATGAGATCTGCCAGCAAAAAAAAAAAAGTGTAAATGTCATTCCTAAAGCATAGGAAAAAATGGTAATGAATGGCTGTTACTTGTCGCAAATAAAGACATCAGTTCCAGAATAACAATCAAAGTGGCATATTTTAAGCTATTTTAGCAGTGTGTTTTCTTATCAATTGTAGTAGGTGAGATAGATATTATTAGTGGAAAAAGAAGACACACATATCACTTAGGTTCTGTATGAAATGAGGGGGGGGAGGGAAGAGGAAGAGAAATAGAAAGAGAGAGATAGAGAAAGTGAAAGAGAAGAAAGAGAGAGAAGAGAGAGAAAGAGAAGAAAGACAGAGAGAAGAGAGGGAGAGGGAGGAAAGAGAATGAAAATAAAGAGAGAGAAGAAAGAATAAGAGAAGAAAGAGAGAGAGAGGGAGAAAAGAGAAAGAGAAGAGAGAGAAGAAAGAGAGCGAAGAGAAAGAGAGAGAATGTTATGCCTACATATTATGGCTATCAATGAGGTTTCGGAATCTCAAATGAAATCCATATAGTTTTTAAATTAATTCAACCAAAATTGAACAAGGTTTCCCAATCAAGTCTAGAACAGAAGTAAAAACTACAATTGATCCTAATCGTCAATGTTCATCATTAGTACATAATTCAATTTCAAAATGTAATTTTATCATGTGCAATAGAAAACTCACCGATTAATGCTAATTGGAAGTGTCTTTTGGACTTTTCAGGTGAAACGGGAGGGGAAAAAATGAAATTATAATATATGGATTTGATGCTTAGTAAGACTAATAGACTATAAAAAAGGATGTAACCATAGAGTAAGAGTTTGTTTTAATTTTCATTTATACCTGCTGTAAAAGAGCTCGGAAACCTTTTTTTTTTGGGGGGGGGTATTTCTGTTTCCTTTTTTATTTTTATTTTTTTACTGCATTGTGTTCTCTCTCACACGCTCTGTTCTTTCTTTTCTTCTTTTCTTTTTTCTTGGTGATTTGTTCTCATTCATGTTTATCTTTTTGCCTCAACATTTAAGAAAGTTTTTTTTTAAGTTACCAAGTACTGAGGATAAACTTTCGTAGCACACAAGATAACTGGCATATGGCCCTGGCCCCCTCTCATTAATGCTGGTAGCAACCCATCCCTGTGAAATTCCCTTTAGTTTCAAAAACTCAAGATGTTCCAGTGAATTAGACACATTACAAATACTACCTTCATACTTTTTAAAGTTTTCCACACTTTGGTTCACACTTCTATTATAGGCCCCATTTATACCCACAGTAAGCTTTTATCTGTAGGTCATATCACAAGGATATGGAAAGAATTTACAAAATTGAGGAAGAGGAGAAGTCCTATGGTTTAATTACGCCTTATAGCTTGAGGAAAGTTGGGGAATTACAAGGTGAAAAGGAGAAAGAGCTCACACTTCTGAGCTTCGACTACAAGGAGGATATTTTACCAAGCTGGAGTTGCTGGTGTCCAACTCACCACAAGTTCTATCATGTATGTATGTACAGTATTCATTTTATTGAGAGGCAGGTTGTACGATGGTTAAGGCATCAGAGTAGAAACCCGAAGTCCATCATTTTTTAGTCTCACCCTGGGCACAAAGCCAGATGGATGACCTTGGACCAATCTCTCTCAGCCCTGGGATGGAGGAAATGGAAAACCACTTTCGAAAAACTTTGACAGGAAAACAGCAGGGACTTCTCCAGGCAGCCAGCAGGAGTCCAAAATGGACTTGAAGGAACCAAATACACATAGACATACATATTTCGGTGCCGTGGCAAATCATAACAACTCTTGACAGGCTTTGTAGAAAACAACAACAACAATGTAAAAGATATCCAACACACACACACACAAATCAAAATACAACAATGTAAAAAAGATATCCAACACACACACACACACAAATCAAAATACAACAGACTGAAATAAATAAATTGGGGGTGGGGGCGGGAAACCCTCCAAATAATAGAAAGATAACCGAAAAACGTGCTGAAATATTTCCTGTAAATGGGTCAAATGGCTTTGTTTTCTCTCTTTTTTTTAAAAAAAATAGCATTATATTTACGAGGATTGCTAGTTTTATATTTTAATAATGTAAGCCATTCAGCGTTACTGCTGGGCGACGGATACATTTTAAAAATAAATAAAATTTTTTGACAGAGACTGAGATGTCAAAAGTAAGTAAGGTTCGGGCCCTTTTCTACCCTTAACACTGGAAAATGAAGCTTTCAAATAAGAAGAGAGGAGATCAAATGTACGAAATGAGAGTTCGCTTTCGTAAGATTAGCTACATCGGATTATATTCCTCACAAAAGATATCTCAATGGGTAAACCTTATGCACAATATAGTACCACATACAGGGGTGGGATTGAAAAAAAAAAAGCAATTGGATCTCTGCCCGGTTGCTGGGTGGGCGTGGCCATGGAGGCGTGGCCTGGTCGGCTTCCTGCACTACAGTGAGGGGCGTTTTTGCCCTCCCCAGGCTCCAGAGGCTTTCTTTGAGCCTCCGGGAGGGTGAAAAAGGCCTCCCCTGGGCTCCAGAGGCCCTCCGGAAGCTGGAAATGGGCCTGTTTCTGGTACTTCTGGGAGGCCCATTTTTTGCCCTCCCAGAGCCTCCATGCGGGCCATGCACTTACCTGGCATCCAAAACGGGCCATGTGTAGACTCCTGGGAGAGGAGGGGCAGAGTGGGCAGGGTCAGCCAGTAACAGTGATGGGTTGCAGGCAGTACGCCCTGGTACGGGCATTCTGGAGCCTGCCCGGAGCAACGGATACCATTCCGGTACGGTGCTCCAGAGGGCCCACCGACCCGCCTGAGCTCTTTACTCATCTTTTAAGTCTTTGGGGCTTCTGCGCACACATACAGCACCTATATGATGCTCCGCTGAGCAGCTGGAGCATCGTGGAAGCTTGCGGAGGCGTTAAGAGGATCCGGAACCCACCACTGGCCAGTAACCCGAACTGGTACGAACCAGCTGAATCCCACCCGTGATCCATATATATTTATTTGCTACAGTGAAAAAAAAATGGCTGCCCTGATATGAGAAGTTGAACATTATTCTAGGACTCTAACAAATCTTATTTTTTTTCCTTCCCCTTTAATTTAGCTACCTATTATTGTTTTTGTTTCTGCTTTCCAGATAGGGATAAAGCCCAGCAGGGACTGTCATCAGGGTTTTTATTATTTTTTTATACACCATAATAATCGTTCTGTATTTGCTGAGTGATCTGGAGATGACATCAAACGATGTACTGGAGGTAGGTAATCAGGCGGTATCTTTTCTCCTCTTTTCATAAGATAAAAATAACGTAGATAAAAGGAGCGTCTCTTTTACAAAGCAGAATTCGAGCAGTTTCAAGGTGGAGGTCCCATATAAAAGCCCACGTAAAAAAAATCCTAAGTATTGTTGAAATGATGAATCACCTCCCAAGCATAATCTATTTATCTGCATGTTCCCATAATTCCTTTGAAGTCTGTATCTTAGGAAATAATATGTAGTTCCTTGAAATAAGTTCATTTTTCCATTGAAATCAATGTACTGCTTCTCTCTCTCTCTCTCTCTCTCACACACACACACACACACACACTCACACACACAAACACACTTACCACAACACATAAAGGTTCCTCTCGCACATATGTGCTAGTTGTTTCTCACTGTAGGCGGTGTTGCTTATCTCCGTTTCAAAGCCGAAGAGCCAGTGCTGTCTGAAGATGTCTCCCTGGTCATGTGGCCGGCATGATTCAATGCCGAAGGTGCATGGAATGCTGTTCCCTTCGCACCAAAGGTAGTTCCTATTTGTCTACTTGCATTTGTGGAATGACCTTCCCCCGGATATTAGGACTACCTCTGACCTCCGCGCCTTCCGGATAAAGCTCAAGACGCACCTATTTCAAGTAGCTGGCCTGGGTCAACCATAGTTCGTTCACACTGCTCCTGACGGGTTTTTTAATTTTTGTGACTTTTAGACTTTTATTAGGGGATTTTAAACTATGCTTTAACTGTCTTTTCTTATCTTCATACCTCCTCCATGTGCGCGTGTTCGTTTATTCTGTGTGTGTATTGTCCATATTGTTTTTTATGTGTTTTATTGTACGCCGCCCCGAGTCCTTCGGGAGAGGGTGCGGCTAAGAAATAAATTTTTTATTATTATTATTATTATTATTATTATTATTATTATTATTATTATTATTATTATTATTATTATTATTTTTACGTGCTTTCAAACTGCTAGGTTGGGAGAAGCTGGGACAAGTAACGGGAGCTCACTCCATTACACTGCACTAGGGATTCGAACCAGCAAACTGCCAACCTTTCTTATCTACAAGCTCAGCATCTTAGCCACTTTACCACAACCTCCATCACCCCATTTAATGTTACTAGTAACTCTGCATTTATACTGAATATCACTGGGTAAAATTCTGCCAAAGACAAAATATTGAGTTTTCTTACATTTGGGCTCAGCATCAGTTAGTACTTGCGTATGGGGATGGGATTTTGGAGGTATGGCAGGAGAGAGGAAATGGAAGAAGTCTGGGATGAACAAGAAGGAGAGATGATATTGTCTCCTTCAAGAAAGTCCAGTTGCCTCTTGAAAAAAACACCTTTGACCTGGATGACTGAGAATCTCCATAGATGAATAATTATGGAAGCAGCCTACTATGTCTGGGTTAGCCAAGAAGCTTCTTCAGTTCTACAGTGGGTTATACTCTTTTATGTGCCTTTCTCAAGGGACTATATCTGTTTTAATTGGACTTTAGAATTTAGAATAGAATAGCAGAGTTGGAAGGGGACTTTGGAGGTCTTCTAGTCCAACCCCCTGCTTAGGCAGGAAACCCTACACCCCTTCAGACAAATGGTTATCCAACATCTTCTTAAACACTTCATGTGTTGGGCCATTCACAACTTCTGGAGGCAAATTGTTCCACTGGTTGATTGTTCTCACTATCACTGTTTCTCCTTAGTTCTAAGTTGCTCCTCTCCTTGATTAGTTTCCACCCATTGCTTCTTGTTCTACCCTCAGGTACTTTGCATAATAGTTTGACTCCCACTTCTTTGTGGCAACCCCTGAGATATTGGAACACTGCTATCATGTCTCCCTTAGTCCTTCTTTTCATTAAACTAGACATACCCAGTTCCTGCAACCATTCTTCATATGTTTTAGCCTCCCGTCCCCTCACCATCTTTGTTGCTCTTCTCTGCACTCTTTCAAGAGTCTCAACAACTTTTTTGCATCGTGGCGACCAAAACTGGATGCAGTATTCCAAGTTAAGCAACCTTTAATCATTTAGCTGTTTCCTGATTAATTGAATGGCCCACTGTGGGAATAAAGGGAAGGGATAACTCTGAATGGAATGGGGAAAAAAGGAAGAGGCTAAAAACACAAACCAGAATCAATTTTTAATGTTTCCTCTCTCATCATACCACACAACAGGTCTGCAACCTTTTGGAAAGAATTGTTTCCTGGTTGTTTTTTTAGCGTTGCTTTCCTGGATAGGGGCAGCCCACTTGTGCATTCTGTGTTGCTTCTTCGTGTGTGTGTGTGTGTGTGTGTGTGTGTGTGTGTGTCTGTGTCTGTGTCTGTGTGTCTGTGTGTGTAGCCTGTTGCTGCTGAATTATTTATGGTGGCCTACCATCCACTCTTGAAAGATCTTCTGCATTGGGAATTTCATGAACACAATCTCACCAGGCTGATTGAAGGCTTATTCATACAGCTATCCTGAAAGTGTATTCTGATGTTTGAACTCTAAGAAGTGCCATCAAGACAGGAATTCCTACACGACTTGTATCCTCAGGTGTGGATGGAGAGTAGAGAAAATCATTGTGCAAGGAGCTTAAAAAGCAGTTGTGTTGCTGCAGATAACACAAGCAGGGAATAGAAAGCTTCATTCAAAAAAACTCCTTATCAAATCTAGAATTCTGGACTTCCAGCCACCATGTGCAGATCTTTCTTCCAGCTGGAATATGAACTTCGAGGCACTGTTGACTCCTGGATCAATCCCTGTAGTTTTCTCAGTAAGATTTTCGAAGTAATTTGTGATTGCTTGTTTTTTAGAGCTAAGAGAGGCTGACTGGCCCTAAGGTCAGCAGATGGCTTTATGCTAAGGATGCACTACAGTTCAATGTCACTTGGCTTTTAGGACTCAGTTGGTACCTTAACCACTATATCAAATTGGCCCTTAGAGTCTGGAAGTCTACTAAGGATGTACTAGAGCTCACAGTAACCTGGTTTATAGGGTCCAGCTTGGTGCTTTAACCACTATATCAAACTGGCCCTTGGAGTATGGGAAATAATTAAGGAGGCATCAGATGAGAACAAACAAGAGCCATGTTGTCCTTCTATTGTTCTCTTCCAAGTTTAGGGGTGAGTGGGGGAGAAGCAAGGTGCATGGCTACTAATATTTTACTTCATCAAACAAAGGACCCCGATCAGACATTTGCTCAGCTCTGCACACCGTTCATTTTGAAAGCCACAAAACTTTGGACGCTTGGTGGGAACTCAACAAGGTAAGGAAGGCATTTTGTCTTTCCCGGAGATACTTGATTTATTACATGAAGGAGTCTCGGGGCAAGGATTAATTCCGCTTTCATCACAAATTCATCCAGGAAATGTCATCTCTACTTTATATACTTTTAGACTCTCTCCTCCTTGTGATACAGGTCGATCCATTTCATTAACATCTTTTAAAATATATTAAAAGGAACCTGCTTTCTGCGTGTGGTCTCCAGAACACAGAGAGTCAAGATTTACGTTACCTTCTCCAGAAAAAAGGATGGCAATTGTGACCAGGCTGAATCAAACACATGTCATTTATATGCAAATGCAGTCTTCATGGGGGCCTTTGATGAGATGCCAAGGTCTCTTGTCACATTATGATTTAATGATAGAATGCTCCTGCTATTTATTGCTGCGTTTGGAAACATTAACTGACCAGAAGAAGAAGAAGAATAAGGGAATGTGTAGGGTGTAATTTTCATGGGAGCAGCAGCGGGGGGTGGGGGTGGGAAGGGTGGGATGCACAGCCATATTCATAATTTCTCTGGAGTCCTTGCTTTCATTTTTTTTAAAAAAGGAACAATTTTATAATCCTTATAATGAAAAAGGAAGGAATGTAAGCTTTCACTAAGAATCAGCATGACAGGACTTTGCTGCTTTTTAGTCTGGCCTGTTTCAAGGCTCCTTGCAAATTGGATGGAATTGGGATCGTACTTCAGGGCAAAGGAATTAATCTACCTCATTATGCCACTGGAATGGATCCCATGTGAGCTCAGATGTTGGGGTGAACAGACCCTGGAGATCCAGTGACCCTCCAGGATGATTTTGCATTTCCCCTATAAGGGTGGTTTCCACTAT
Organism: Natrix helvetica; assembly: GCF_964273705.1. Lineage (NCBI taxonomy): Eukaryota > Metazoa > Chordata > Lepidosauria > Squamata > Natricidae > Natrix > Natrix helvetica. The sequence goes on along the minus strand of NC_138549.1, from coordinate 3,956,623 downwards.
ACAGTAGTTGCTGCTACTATTGTTCTTGTTCTTGTTCTTGTTCTCCTCCTCTTCCTCCTTTTCTCCTCCTCCTCCTTCCTATCCTCCTCCCATCCTCCTTCCATCCTCCTACTCATCTTCTTCTTCTCCTCTTCCTTGCATCCTCCTCCTTATCTCCTCCTCCTCCACTTTCTTATCCTCTTCCTCCTCCTCCTTTTTGTTCCTATCCTCCTCACCTCTTCCCCCTCCTCTTTCCATCCTCCTCATCTTCTCCTCCTCCTCCACTTTTGTCTCCTCTTCCTCCTCCTCCATTTCTTGCTATCCTCCTCCCCACCTCCTCCTCTTCTTCTTCTTCTCCTCCTTCTCTCCATCCTCCTCCTCCTCCCCCTCCTCCTCCTCCTCCTCCTCCTCCTCCTCCTCCTCCTCCTCCTCCTCCTCCTCTTCTTCTTCTTCTTCTTCTTCTTCTTCTTCTTCTTCTTCTTCTTCTTCTTCTTCTTCTTCTTCTTCTTCTTCTTCTTCTTCTTCCCCTCTTCCTCCTCCAACTCTTTCTTTTCCTCCTCTCTTAGACTTCTTGGTGGTCTTCCATTTAAACTTGTTTGAGGTCATCACTTTTGGCTAAGTGATTTTTGTTCCTACTGATCCTTTTCAGAATTGACTTCAAACTTAGAAAGATAAGCTTCCTGGTTAGGAGATAAAATGAAGAGAAAAAAACTGAGGATATGTTGTGAAATTAAAAAATAACATACTAAAATGTAAAATATAATTTCTGACTCTATGGGATGGAAATTGGACTAAAATTAATTATAACTTTCCATTTCCATGCTTAGAAGTGAGTTAATGACGAATTTGTAATGCTCTGGAGCGTAAAAGCTTAGAGGTTTTTGATCCTAATATTCCCTTGGTTTGTTTATAAAAAGAAAAAGCATCATTGCATTTCATAATCCCACCCTCTTCTTTGAACACATACTAATTCAATGTTTTCTTTTGTTTTAGCTTTTTTTTTTTTAAAAAAAAAACAGCCATTCATTTATGCAGGAATTGTGCCATCAGCTTTGTAAAATATTATTATCCCCATGCAATTCCTCTTTTATTTTCATTGTTCAATGATTTAAACAATGTACTGGACTAACAACATGGGTTTTTGTTTTTAATAATTTAGAGAGGGGAAAAAGGCGGAGCTAGATGAATCAAAAGTTGGAATTAAGATTGCCGGAAGAAATATCAACAACCTCAGATATGCAGAGGATACCACTCTAATGGCAGAAAGTGAAGAGGAACTAAAGAGCCTCTTGATGCGGGTAAAGGAGGAGAGTGCAAAAGTTGGCTTGAAACTCAACATTAAGAAAACTAACATCATGGCATCCAACCCTCTCAATACTTGCCAAATAGATGGGGAAGAAATGGAAATAGTGACAGATTTTATTTTCCTGGGCTCCAAGATCTTTCTTGACTTCAGCCAAGAAATTAAAAGACGCTTGCTCCTTGGGAGGAAAGTGATGGCAAATCGAGACAGCATACAAAAAAGCAGAGGCATCACCCTGCCAACAAAAGTGTGTATAATCAAGACTATGGTTTTCCCAGTTGCAATGTATGGCTTTGAAATTTGGATTATAAGGAAGGCTGAGCACCAAAGAATGGAGGCCTTTGAACTCTGGTGCTGGAGAAGACTCCTGCAAGTCCCTTGGATTGCAAGGTGATCAAACCGGTCAGTCCTAGAGGAGATCAATCCTGACTATTCTTTAGATCCTGAAGAGGAAACCGAAATACTTTGGCCACCTAATGAGAAGGAAGGACTCCCTGGAGAAGAGCCTAATGCTGGGAAAGACTGAGGGTAAAAGAAGAAGGGGACAACAGAGAATGAGGTGGCTGGATGGAGTCACTGAAGCAGCAGGCGTGAGCTTAAATGTACTCCAGAGGATGGTAGAGGACAGGAAGGCCTGGAGGAACATTGTCCATGGGGTTGCAATGGGTCCACGGAGACATCTTTGGACAGTGCTGCCTCTTTAACTTTGTAACGTAGATGAGTACCGCCCCCTAGAGTTGGGAACAAGTAACACATATGTGCGAAGGGAACATTTACCTTTACCTATCTTGTCTTTTATAGGACAATTTTATTTCACTTTGTATTGATATACCATTTGGTTGGTGTGAGAGATGGGGGGCCAGCAATCAAGTAGGTATCAAATTAAGACTTACTCCACCAATTGAAAAATATAGCCACTATGAAGCTTCAGAAAGTGGAAAAGGAAGAAGCTTTCCATCAGTACTGGAAAATAAAAGTTACAATGACGTTGATGACATCTATACTTCAATCAGAATAGAGCTGGAAGGTACATTAGAGGTCTTCTAGTCCAACTCACTGCTCAAGGAGAAGACCCTAGACCATTTCAGACAAATGGCTGTCCAGTCTCTTCTTAAAAACCTCCGGTGATGAAGCACCCACAACTTCTGAAGGCAAAGCTGTTCCACTGGTTAATTTTCCTCACTGTTAAGAAGTTTCTCCTTAATTCCAGGTTGCTTCTCTTCTTGATTAGTTTCTATCCGTTGCTTCTTGTCCTTCCTTCTGGTGCTTTGGAAAATAAATTGAACCACCTCCTCTTTGTGGCAGCCCCTCAAATACTGGAAGACTGCTATTATGTCCCCCCCTAGTCCTTCTTTTCTCTAGACTAGCCGTACCCAATTCCTGAAACCGTTCTTCATATGTTTACGTCTCCTGGCCCTTAATCAGGGGTGTCAAACTGGCATTGTTATGGCGATGTCACATGATGTATCAGAACTTTTTTCCCCTTTGCTAAAACAGGCATGGCCATGGCCAGCGCATGACACATTCGGCCCATGAATCCTGAGCTAAACCATTCTTTCAACTAACAATCCACCTTATTGAAATCTACATGAATCCTGCTAGTAATGTCTGACATTTCCCTCCCCCCTCCAATAATTCGGTAGGATATCTCTTTGACAGTGACTTCCAAATTGTGCTTGCTATTTTAAAAGAGGAGAAGTTAGTGAAAGGAAGAGGGGAGGAAATGTTTCCTAAGCATGATAGAGTGAGACAAACAGAGGGACACGTAGACAAACAGTATATCCTAATTAAATTCAAGGCTGAAAAGATAAAAGGATTGCAATTTTATTTAATACAGATACTGTAATAGGAAAGCCATCATACCCTACTAGTAGAAGATTGTTTGCAGTTTGGAAAATCACAGCACTATAATATTATTTGCAGTTTGGGAAGCCCTGAGGCGAGTGGTATAATACAATTTTTTATGCAGGACTAAAATGATCTCTTATAACAGAACAGACAGAGCACTTGCATTTACTTGGAGACCCTGAAAATAAATAAACATTTATTGGCTTGATATTAACTTGCAAATGGAGTTTTGTTCTCAGGGCATTTTCAAAAGTATCTGCAAACATTTTAACTAACCTCTGTCATGTCTACATTGATAAAAGAGATGGATAAACCTAAAGTGAGTGAGGCATTCAGATCATCCTTTTTAAAAAACTTAATATAAGAATACTGAACTCACATTTTTGGAAATACTATTTGCAACAGTTAAGGAAATGCACATTACAATGCATATATCAAGGGAGAGTCTGATTCCTAGGGGAAAAAAAAGAATGCTTCAATTGAAAAATTGCTAGTGAGAGGATAGAAACGTATAAATAGTGAATGAAAGCATTCCAGCACATGTTTCCCTCTCTGTGGGAGTTAAAAACAACCAGAGGTTTCTGTAGATAACATGACATAATGTGGTGTGGTGATTATAATCAGCTTGTGGGGAGGGCTATTGGTGAAGACTCTTGCCTACTACTTGGCAGGTTGTGTTGGAATTCATTGTTGGAATATATTTTTATACCACAACTTCAGCCAGTAGATGGCAGTATTTAAAACTTTGGATCTATGGTATATACTCTATGGGCTTTTGTTCTGAGTAGAGTTTCCTGTATCCTGTTGCATTTAAATAGATGAGAAGTAAAGCGCATGGTGATTGTACTCCTCATTTGCTCTGTGTGGTGCTTTATATAAACATAATTTCTAAGAGGTTGAGAGCTTAATCTTAAGTAGTGGCACATATTTTTGTCCCGGGCGCAAAGAAAAAAATAACTTCTGCGAACTCCACGTGGCATCGAGAAAGGCCTTCAGCCAGTAAATGCTCAGCTCCATCCAGTCGCCCTGACTCTAACCTGAAATAAAGGGAGTACAGGTTCATAAAAACTTAATAAATAAATAAATAAAATTTAAATAAATAATGAATAAAATTTAAATAATAAATACAATTTAAATGAAGAATTAAATTTAAATAAATAAGAAATGAAAAATGAAAAAATAAATAAATTAAATAAATAAATAATTTAAATAAATATTTTTAAATAAATATAATTTTGGTTGAAGTTTGGCTGATGCAATGAAGGGGCTTGTTGGGCAGATCCTATTGTGGCTAAGGGCTAACCCTACCTTTGTTCAGACACTGCAGCAGGAAATTTGCTTATGAATAGAGCTACCTAGATCTCAATAAGCTCTTTGTTTCTTAAGTGCTGACATCTGCTGAGGGCCACCAAGAAAGGTGAGTGCTGCTTTCTGCCTCTAAAAACATATTTCTCCATTTCTCATTCAGGGAAATGTAATATTCTGGCTTTTTAATATTTCTCAAATATTAAAGGAGAGGTGTGGCGCTAACTTTCTACAATATGCTATGAAACAATGATCAGACCACGAACAAAGAGGATGACGATTTACTGGAACTCTTTATTTTATTGTCAAGAAAAGAATGATTATTTTTAACCAGATAATCACCATCCAATGCAGCTTCAACCTTTTATACTCTCCTCTTATTATGAGTACATTTCACTGTAATATAGTGGTTTCATTTAGAGCACATCAAAGGGCAATAAACGGTTCTCTCCAGTAAAATTAAGGAGTGAGTGCATGAGAAGTTGGAACTTTTATTTGCTGTAACTTCAGTTTAAATGTATTTCGTGTTCAGTGCATTTTCTTCCTTTTCATATCAAGGAGAGAAGCAACCTAGAACTAAGGAGAAATTTCCTGAGAGTTAGAACAATTAATCAGTGGAATAACTTGCCTCCAGAAGTTGTGAATGCCCCAACCCTGGACGTTGAGAGCATTAACTGTTGCAAGATCCTCTGATCTTGGTTTTCCATGTTTTTCAGATCTGATGTCAATTTTTTTTCCATCTCTCTTTAGAGATCCTTAGAAAAAATAGAATAGAGTAGAATAGAATAGAATAGAATAGAATAGAATAGAATAGAATAGAATAGAATAGAATAGAATAGAATAGAATAGAATAGTTGGAAGGGACCTTGGAGATCTTCTAGTCCAACACCCTGCTTAGGCAGGAAGCCCTACACCACTACAGACAAATGGTTATCTAACATCTTCTTAAAACCTTCTAGTGTTAGAGCATTCACAACTTCTGGAGGCAGGTTGTCCCACTGATTAACTGTTCTCACTGTCAGCAAATTTTTCTTTAATTCTAGGTTGCTTCTCTCCTTGATGAGTTTCCACCTATTGCTTCTTGTTCTGCCATCAGGTGCCTTGGAGAATAGTTTGACTCCCTCTTCTTTGTGGCAGCCCCTGAGATATTGGAAGACTGCTATCGTGTCTCCCCTAGTCCTTCTTTTCATTAAACTAGACATACCCAGTTCCTGCAACTGTTCTTCAAATGTTTTAGCCTCAGTAAGGCCTCAAATAGGATACTGCATCCAGTTTTGTTTTGTTTTTAAAACTTGTAAGTGTCATAGACCTGACATGGAAGATGCTTATCCTTGGGAAATAAATGTGCAAGCACAAAATGTGGAGAAAAAAGCAGACATGAAGGTAAGGTGAAAAAATCTTACATGAATGTTCTTGAAAGTTATGTCCCTATCTCTCACAAACCTCTCCTCCCCACTCCCATAAACAAACAAACAACTAAACAATCCTACCAAATCTAAGAAAGTAAAAAGAAAAAAGAAATACCTCTCGCAATGTTCTCTTTAAGAAAAGCCATGGATAGTTATATTATGTTGTGCATCATCTGAATATTTTTTCCCCAAGACTTTTTCAAAGTGCATATTTCTGTCTGATAATGGTGTTTTATGTGATCTCGCTAAACCTGAACAAAGTAGCTTTCCTTTTTGTTTACAACCATCTCAATGGCTTCTATTTTCTACTTGTTCTTGTTTTTGTTTTGCTCAGTCCCATCTGCCACCTGAAGGACCTTGGCTTACATTGCTTCCAACTCCGTGAAAAACAGTATATTTGCAATCCCTGCTGGGCTAAACCCTACTAAATGCTTCTTCACTTTGCTTAAAAAAATAACAAATCCACCAGCAATGGATATCAGTAAAAGGTGATGTGCTAAACATTCAATTGGTAACTAATTGTTCTAACCTAGGCTTCACCAAATCACGAAGCAGACTCCTTGTCCCAACAAAACCCCTTTTTATTAAGCTCATGTGAATTCCTCTCATTCACATCCAGCAAAGTCCTGGCAAACAATCTTTCAAGGGTGAATTTACAACCACAGACCTTATCAGGCTTGGAGAGCTGCCAGGCTGATATCTTCCAAATGTCATGCACTACAAGAAAATACTTGACAAGGAGTCTGAGAGTCACAAACAAATCTTCACACTAATTAAGAAAACGAATTGTCTCCTGCAAACTCCACTCCCCTTTCACGCCTCTTTTATTCCATATGGGAGGGGCCGTTCACCATCCACCTGTGGCCATACTTCCAAGTCGGCCCTTGTTCCTTAGCTGTTCCCTTCATATGGCAACTCTGTGCATGCGCACACTGGGAACAGACTCCAGCTGTTCATCTGCCTCACTGATGTCTGACTCTGAAGGCAGCTGATAACAGTCGTCGGCCCTGGCCCCCTCTCTGCCTCCGACACAGAGCCCTCATCAGAGCCTTCCCCAGACTCCAGGATTGGCCCATGTTCCTCCCCAACCTCCTCACTGTCTGAGTCTGTCCCCAGCTCTGCTGGCTGCTGGTGGGCCACAACACTAATAACATTACTTATATTTAAAGTGCTAAGTGAAGTTTAGGGTTTTTTTCATAAACATGCTATTGTGCGCATATTTCTCAGGCACAAACAACCACAGCCACTTGTAAATATCTAAAATAAGCAACTTTATTGCTCTCTACCTACATTACAAGAATCTTCTCAGATTGCTTCCTGGGAATGACCAGATAATGTTTCGTGGATCTTGGAGGAGATCAAACAGATCTAGTGACCATGCAAGGATTCTAAGCTACGTTCACACTTGACACCCCCTTCCAGCCTAGCTGGCAGTATCCCAATAGTATTTAAATGTTGTTCTATGTTTTTCACCATCCATAAAGCATATTTTCTCTTTTTATTTTTACCAATATCTGTATCCCACTCATGGGTTTTGACTGAGCCATCCTTTTTCTGAAATACCAAGGTTTCGTTCCTTTCTATTCCGGCATAGTCTTTATATTGGTTTTCCGGTGGAATAGTCAAACAAGGCCTGGTAAACTCTGTGGTGTTGAAACGGACTGCAGCCATGTAATGGCAAGCGTAGAATTTAATTGATTGAACTTCCCGGCCGATATAACATAAAAATCTGCAGCAGGCTGTTGTAAAAGATTGTTGTTTTTTTTCCTGATGTGTTTCTCGCTCCCTGTTTGCAGGGTCAGAAGTAATGCACCGCAATACATCCTCCAAAATAACAGAATTCAGGTGCCTCTCTAACTTTATCACTTGCTAGCCTTTGCTTAGGTTTCGTGCAGTTTCTCTCAATGGCAAATACCATCTGAGAAATAAAGAATAAGGAGAATTTCAGTACTTCCGTGGCCAGTCCATTATAAAAATCATTGCATTGCATTGCAGTTGAAGCACTCAACATCCCACCCCCCACCCCACCTCAAAGAAATGTGCTTTGATTTCTATTTTATTAAGTATAAGCAATGCACTTAATATATGCCATGAGATTAAACTGAAGAGATGAGATGACATTGTTAGATCTCTAGAGGATGATGATGATGATGATGATGATGATGATGATGATGATGATAGACAGACAGACAGACAGACAGACAGACAGACAGACAGACACATAGAGATAGAGAGGGGGGACAGGTAGATGTAGATAGATAGATTATGTATATAGATGAGTGATACAAAATAGATGAGAGAGAGAGAGAGAGAGAGAGAGAGAGAGATTCTTGATTACATGGGAGTGTTGTGCTGTTTCATCAGTAGATGATATGTCCTTTTTAAAAATTAAAATTAAAAAATAAAATTACAGTATTCATTATTGAATGGATGGATGGATAGATGGATGATGGATGGATGGATGGATGGATGGATGGATGGATGGATGGATGAATAGACAAGACAGACAGACAGACAGCCAAACATACATACACATTGAACATTTGTCCATTATACCAAACATCTGAATAATTCTAGATAACACACACACACACACACACAACAGAGAGAGAGAGAGAGAGAGAGAGAGACAGACAGAGATTTTCCATTTCCCATTGCTTGACTGGGAATTGAACGTTTATGCATTGCTATGCTAGGCCTGTTGGGATCAAGCCGATATTTGGGGAGAGTGTTGAATTGGCCAATGTGGTTTATCTTCTTCCTCCACCATGAAGTCATCTGGTAGCTATTGCATTGGCTACATGACAGCAAGACCTATGCGGCGTTACATATGTAGAGCTGTGTTGCCCAAGGCTAGTGATTAAAGCTTCCTGCCATAATACAATGCAGGCAGCAAAGTAAATAAGGAGCTGTCCGTCAATTCTTTCAAAGACACGCTACAGGATTAGAACAATTACTTTACAACGAGAGACGTTTGTGTTCCTCATGCAAGTTTAAAACCTGCAGAAACCGATAGGCCCACCGGAGGAAGGAGAAATGGCAGACTGCCATGTTAGAAGCTTAGTCCAAATTCTGATATCGGGGAAATGTGTAATGTCCCAACAGACATCTGCTTAAAGCGCAAAGATGCCGCTTTAGAAATCACATGTGTGGTTCAGGTTTCTTGTTCTCACCATGGATTATCCTGCCCTGCTACTTGGTCTCTCTCTCACACACATACAGGGATTAAAGTAAATCTGCAGAGGACAGCAAAAAATAAAAGGCAGCAAGCATCTAAAGAAAGTAGGAGAGCAATTCCCACAATAAGCTGGTGAGAGAAAGCTGTCATATTTTGTTTTGGAGAATTCCTGCAGCAACTATTATATGCACATTGATGGAAGTCTATGGAGATTCTCAATCATCCATGTTGTGGTTGTCCCACAAGTCTATTTTTTTAAAAGTAACTGGACTTCCTTGGTTTCATTTGAAAATGAACTTTTCACTTTTCATTCAAGTTCAGTTCGACCAAGAAAAAGTGCAGAGAAGAGCAACCAAGATGATTAGGGGACTGGAGACTAAAATGTATGAAGAACAATTGTAAGAACTGGGCTTGGCTAGTCTAGTGAAGAGAAGGACCAGGGGAGACATGATAGCAGCCTTCCAATATTTGAGGGGCTGCCACAGAGAGGAAGGGGTCAAGCTGTTTTCCAAAGCACCTGAAAGCCAGACAAGGAAGAATGGATGGAAACTGATTAAGGAGAGATTCTAGAAATAAGGAGGAATTTTCAGACCCTGAGAACAATCAACCCATTGAACAGAAGTTGCCTTTGGAAGTTGTGGGAGCTTCATCCCTGGAAGCTTTCAAGAAGAGAAATGTCAGAAATGGTGTAGGATCTTCTGCTTGAGTGGGGGGTTTGGACTAGATGACCTACAAGGTCCCTTCCAACTCAATCTGAAGAAAAAAAACAATACCTGAGTGGTGGGGAAACTTCAGCTAGAACTGAAGAAGCTTCTTGGATGAGTACTAAATTATTAAAAAAAACAACCCAAGAAAATCCAGTGCAGAAAAACCACTTTTGGGACAATGATGGAAGATGAGGTGAATGTCCATTCTCCTACCTCCTGTGGGTTGGTTTCCAGATGTTTCTTTACCAGGCTGAGTAACATCTTCACCTGATTTAGGAGATGTCTGTGTGCCCCTGTTTATAAGGGCTTCATGGGGTCAGTAGGCCAGGAGGTCTTGCGATGGAAGAAAAATGAAGAATAATGAAACTGGAAAGTCCAGTTGCCTCCTGAAAAAGCACCTTTGGGACAACCATGACCTGGATGGCTGAGAATCTCTACAGAAGGAATGTATTGTTAAAATTCCAGAATTTGCAGAAATGTCAAAATTAACCTGTCCTGTCAAAACCTGTGCACCAAAACCCCTTCTTGAAAAGGCTGGAAGTCTTACATGGACATTTTGCTGACAGAAGAAAAACAACAACCAATGGACAATTTGTGAATTTGAAAACTACAAAAGATGAGAGTAAAATAAAGTGACTTTATTTAAGCATGGCTGTTGTTAGAAGGAGGTGGTGGCTCAGTGGCTAAGACACTGAGCTTGTCAATCAGGTCGGCAGTTCAGCGGTTCGAATCCCTAGCACCCCGTAATGGAGTGAGCTCTCATTACTTGTCCCAGCTTCTGCCAACCTAGCAGTCCGAAAGCATGTAAAAATGCAAGTAGAAAAATAGGAACCACCTTTGGTGGGAAGGTAACAGCATTCCATGCACCTTTAGCATTGAGTCATGCCGGCCACATGACCACGGAGACGTCTTCGGACAGTGCTGGGTCTTCAGCTTTGAAACGGAGATGAGCACCGCCCCCTAGAGTCAAGAACGACTAGCACATATGTGTGAGGGAACCTTTACCCATGTCAGGATTCCAAATAGCATCCAAAAGTAAATCAGAGACAACTTTGATCTTTATGGCTATTGTTGTTGGCTTTTTTGTGTGAAATGCCCCTGAAGTCCAACTGACTCTACACAAAGGGAGGACGGAAGACGAGGTTCAATTTGATTTGGTGAGTTTCTTGGAGCTTCTAAGAGATAATGGCTACCACGCTAGGAACTTTCCTGCTGTTTAATAAAACGCAGCAAGCTCTCCAGAAAGGTACTACATGATATTGATTTTCTTTTGCCTGTTGCTAATCATATAACAGATGTGGACCACAACAAAAGGGGAAAACAATCTCCAATCCTTTGTTCAGCTGAATGATGTGGAGTCTCTTACCTGGTATCGAAAAAACAATTAGCTTCTATAAATTCAGAAAGGATGGCTTTTATCCAAGGAAATTTCGTTCCAACTTTGGCTTATCTTGCAGAAGGCTCAGAGGGGGTGATCAGTTTTTATTAATCTGCTTATATATATATCTTAGAGAAGCCTTTGAACATTTGCGAGTCACCGTAGTCCAGTGGGTCACAATCTTGACAAATAGGTTGTGGTTTTTTTTTTTTGGTTTTTTTTTTTTTAAGTAAGGAAAAAAAAATAGGTATATAGTTTTATCTCATTTTGCTTATCTATATATGGAGTTATTGTATTTTACTCCAATTTGATTTTAAATTGTTTTTTATGGGATTTTACTAATAATTTGTATTTGGGACTCTGTATTTTGATACGGCCTAGGGCAGGCATGAAATCATCTTAGCTTTGCTATTGGTTTGGAGTGGGTAGAGTGTGATGATATTTGGGCAGGTGGGCGGAGCCTCCCATTGCTGCCTCTACCGATTCACCCGAACTGGGGTGAATCAACAGAGTACCAGCTCTAACCTAGGGGCTAATTAATAAACTAAACTGACCGACTGACGGAATGACTGACTGACTAGATAAGAAGGGAGATTGTCTTTCTTTCTCTCCCTCTCTTTCTCCCACTCCCCCCCCCCGTCTGTCACACACAGAGAAGTATGTATGTGTGTGGGTATGTATGTATGCATGTCTCAATGTATGCTGGACATGGCTGGTCTAGTGAAGAGAAGGACCAGAGGACACATGATAACAATATTCTAATATTTGAGGGGCTGCAACAGAGAGGAGGGGGTCAAGCTATTCTCCAAAGCACCCGAAGGCCAGACAAGGAACAATGGATGGAGACTGAACAAGGAGAGATTTAACTTGGAAATAAGGAAAAATTTCTAACAGTGAGAGAGCGATCAACCCATGGAACAGAAGTTGCCTTCGGAAGTTGTGGGAGCTTCATCACTGGAAGCTTTTAAGAAGAGACTGGGCTCTTATTTGTTAGGAATGGTGTAGGGTCTCCTGCTTTGGGGGGATGGACTAGATGACTTACAAGGTCCCTGTTCATCTGTAATCTGCAAATATCCCATCTTTCTGAGCTCTGCTTCTGATAACTCCTCCTTATTGAGGAGGTGAGGTGAGCATGTGTTTAGGGATTTTTTTTTGTTTCCCTTTTTGTTTTGTTTTTTGTCTTTTTTGAATGGCGTGTTGATGTTGTTTATCTCTATGTGCCTGTGGATGGCTGATTTGTCAGAGTGCCAAGCTGTCTAGCATTCTTACGCTTCTTATTTCTATAAATAAAAAATAAGAAAGCCTCTCTTCCCTTCTTTACATATTCTTATTTATTTGTTTTAAATTATTGTCAGGTGAAGGATAAGTACCAAATATATTAACTTCTTTTTTCACCTTCCACAAAGAGACTGTAGTGCAGTAATTTGCCATATGCTTAAATGTGAAAGGGCTCCTCTTAATTTCTGACCTCACCATCTGCTTGAAGCCTTAGTGCCAGTACATAACACTCACGGAGACGGGCAAATGGTTTGACCTCAGCAATGGCAGCTTTGATAGATTCCAATAAGCCGCAGGTGAGTTAAAACAAATCAAAGCCTTTATTTTTATTTTAGAGGAAATTACTTCAGTTGATAAAAAAAATGGAAGAGGAAATGGATGAAGGATTTTTAAAAAAATCATTAAAAAACACCATTCTCTTCTAGTAAAACCTATCATAGGTTTTACTAGAATGGTGTCTTTTTATGATTATACACAATGGTGTATAATTTGAAGGAGCAAGTAAGTGTGTGTGTGTGTGTGTGTGTGTGTGTGTGTGTGTGTGTTTCTGTGTATGTAGGTAACTCAATATGGGTAATCCTTGATTGGGTCATGATGTCAAAGGAGCCAGGGGGGGTGCAGTGATTAGAATGCAGTTTTGGAGGCTAATTCTGCTGTCTGCCAGCTGCTAGCACTTCAGCAGTTCAATTCTGACCCGTTCAAGGTTGACTCAGCCTTCCATCCTTCCAAGGATGGTAAAAATGAGGAGCCAGATTGTTGGGGTCAACAGGTTGACTCTGTAAACTGCTTAGAGAGGGCTGTAAAGTCATTCCTTCCTTCCTTCCTTCCTTCCTTCCTTCCTTCCTTCCTTCATTCATTCATTCATTCATTCATTCATTCATTCTATGGTTAGAATGCAGTACTGCAGGCTAACTCTGCCAACAGTCTAGAGTTCAGTATGACAAGCTCAAGGTTGACTTATCCTTCCAGCCTTCTGAGTTGGGTAACATGAGGACCCAAATTGTTGGGGGCAAGAGGTTGATTCTGTAAACTGCTTAGAGAGGGCTGTAAAGCCCTGTGAAGTGGTATATAAGTCTAAATGCTATTGCTATCATGCTAAATGATGAAAATTGCAGAAGCCTCCTCTGGTTAAATCATTCAGAATGAGTGAGAATTTTTTGTGCAACTTTTCACTTTCCACAATGGGTAGCATCACAATGAATGCCACCTGAGTATGCATATATATTTGCTTTGAAATCTGTGCATTTAGTAGGTCTAATTCCAAAGGGATACAATAAGAGAATAAGAGAATTGGAAGGGACCTTGGAGGTCTTCCAGTCCAACCCTCTGCTCAAGCAGGAAACCCTACACCACTTCAGACAAATGGTCATCCAACCTCTCCTTGAAAGACTCCAGTGTATACACAGGACTGCATCTTCTGCCTGAGTTGACTAAGCTTCTTAAATCTTATCTTCAGGTATTAAGAATGGTTACAGGAACTGGGCATGGCTGGTCTAGGGAAGAGAAGGACCAGGGGAGACATGATAGCAGTCTTCCAATATTTTTTTCCAATACTTTTTTATTTTATTTTTTATTCTCTTACATACTATTTTAAGTATACATTCACATAATTGTTATTCTTCTTTACATTTATCATTCTTATACATTTATTACTTCATTTAATAAGTTATAACATACATTTTGGGTTGCTTTATTTGCTACCCCTTCCTCCTTTTGTAACACCTCCTCGTTTTCCCTTTCTTTTCTCCTTCCCTCCCTTCTCTACTTCCTTCCTTCCTCCTCTCATTCCCCTTCCTTCTTCCCTTATTTCTCGCCTACTCCTACTCTTCCTCTTCCCCTTCCTATCCTCTCTCTTTCTCTCCCTTCCACCCTCCTCTCCTTACCTCTTTCTTCTTTCCCCAGTCTTCCTTTCATTCTGTCCTCCTCTCTCCCTTTCTTTTTCTATTATTGTTGGTGTATATTTCAAAACTCAGTCTATGCTTCCTTGCGATGGTATTTCCACCAACTCAAATATAATTTAGTATTATTTCTTATTCTCTTACCTTCACTAGTCTACCCTAGTTATGTTTCCCCCCTTTATATCTCACTCTTGAATATATACTTATATATTTAATATTTTCTTTTCTGTTTTCCAATATTTGAGGGGCTGCCACAGAGAGGATGGGGTCAAGCTATTTTCCAAAGCCCCTGAAGGCCAGATAAGGAATAATGGATGGGAACTGATCAAGGAGAGATTCAACCTAGAAATAAAGAGGAATTTTCTGATAGAGCAATCAACCAAAGGTCCCTTCCAAATCTGTTAATCTGTAATCTGTAAATATCCCATCTTTCTGAGATCTGCTTCTGATACCATAACTCTGAAGATGAGCAAGTTTGTTTGAAATTAAAACATATGCAACCAAGCAATAAAATTAAGGAAATGAATGTTACATCATGCAGGAAAGTTGAAGCTTATCTCTAGATTGAGATCTGTATTTCTATCAAGTTCTTCCTCCTGTCATAATATTATTTAAATTGGTTGCTACAAAAAATAATTATGTTCCAAGTAAGAAGTCATGAAAACTGCCATGATTTCTTTTTCTCAGTTACGGTGTGAATGTCATAACATGTTGCTTCTATTTTACCGAAAACCATTTTGCAATGAAAGTTCATTTTGCACTCCGACAATTTTCCTAAAGCGAGGCCAATATAGAATGTTTGATAGGGCAGGAATGATGCATTTTAATTGGGGCTCTTTAATCCTGCATATCACCAGAAGGCAAGAAAAAAGAACAATGGGTGGAAACTAATCAAGGAGAGAAGCAACCTAGAACTAAGGAGAAATTTCCTGACAGAACATCAGTGGAACAACTTGCCTCCAGGAGTTTTGAATGCTCCAACACTGGAAGTCTTTAAGAAGATGTTGGATAGCCATTTGTCTGAAGTGGTGTATGGTTTCCTGCCTAAGCAGGGGGGGTTGGACTAGAAGACCTCTAAGGTACCTGTTAGTCAGGATACTGTTTTTAAGTGCTATGTGTTTAGAGCTCAAAGCATTGTTAGAGTCTCCACACACACTTTGTGACTGTTTCTGTCTCTCCCTGCTGGGAGGAGGTTTTAGAGTATTTCTAGCAGGACCACTAGATTCTGTAACAGCTTTGCTCCTTAGGCCATCCGTTCTGGTAAACTCACAAGATTTCTTTTTCTCACCATGTACAGATATACATCCAAACTAGACTGTGTTGTTTCTCTGTGCCATATAATATATGTAGGTATCTGAATACGTATGTATGTGTGTGTGCGTGTGTATGTATGTATGTATTTATTTATTTGTTTGTTTGTTTGTTTATTTATTTATTTATTTATTTATTTATTTATTTATTTAGGCTAGTTAGTTAGTTAGTTAGTTAGTTATTTTGTCATGTTTCTGTAGTGTTTATTGGAGATGGTGACCCTTTGAGAGCTGCATGCAAGAAAATTTCACTTTAATGTACACTGATTAGTGTACATTCAAAGTGGCAATAATGTTATTCTATTCTATTCTACTCTACTCTACTCTACTCTACTCTACTCTACTCTACTCTACTCTACTCTCATTTCTATTCTGTTCTGTTCTATTCCATTCCATTCTATTATTTTCCATTGAAACTCTGTTATGCTGGTCTGTTCGGTTCCCTCTCATTTGTTCCCATCAGCTCTTCTGAAATGCTTGAGCAGTAGGTTGGACTAAGTAGACCTCTAAGGTCCCTTCCAGCTCTATCCTAATTGATTCATTTGATCAGTAGCTTCAATAGAGCACTAACACACACACACACACACACACACACACACACACACACCTGTATCTATCATCTATACTTCTTTATCTACATATCTATATGTCTCTATCTTTCTATCATCTATCTATCTATCTATCTATCTATCTATCTATCTATCTATCTATCTATCTGTTTTTGTCTTTGTCTTTGTCTCTGTCTCTGTCTCTGTCTCTGTTTCTGTCTCAGTCTCTCTGTCTCTCTGTCTCTCTGACTATCTCACAATCCATTTGGACAACGCCGTCAGAGACCAGTCAATGACAATGCATATTAAGAAGAGTCAGAAGTTTATAACGTCTAATAAAACCTGAACTAAAAGTCAAGCAAAGTATCCCTTTGCCATCTGAGAATGACTCCAGGCTTGTGGTGATTTGTAGGCTCCATTACATCCCAAATGTTTTTTCTGTATCTAGCCCTTGGCTGGGAGGGTGTCAAGGACAAGACGTAATCAGTCTTCCGAGATCTCTCTTGAAATACTCTGCCCTCTGCTCCCTTTGGGTGACTCATTTTTATTTTTATTTTTTCCCTTCCAAGTTGTCAAGGGGCTGTTGATGAAAACTGATGACTTTCAAGGACTGGTGACAAGCAGAGCAGCCCAATGCTTGGGGGTGGGGAAAGTGTCTTGGGCTCTCACTACTCACTAAACTCTGTGAGTGATGGATAGTTGTAGTGCTCGGCAAGCAATTGCTCCTTTAGATCCCAAGTTATCCCCAAAGAGTTAAAACAAATCAATCAACCGGAAAATAGAATAGAATGGAATGGAATGGAATAACAGAGTTGGAAGGGACCTTGAAGGTCCTCTAGTCCAACCCCTTGCTTAGGCAGGACACCCTACACCACTTCAGACAAATGGTTATCCAACATCTTCTTAAAAACTTGCAGTGTTGGGTCATTCACAGCTTCTGGAGGCAAGTTGTTCCACTGATTAATTGTTCTCACTGTCACTGTTTCTCCTTAGTTCTAAGTTGCTCCTCTCCTTGATTAGTTTCCACCTATTGCTTCTTTTCCTGCCCTCAGGTGACTTGGATAATAGCTTGACTCCCTCTTCTTTGTGGCAACCCCTGAGATATTGGAACAATGCTATCATGTCTCCCCTAGTCCTTCTTTCTCTTAAGCTAAACATACCCAGTTCCCGCAACCGTTCTTCATATGTTTTGGTCTCCAGTCCCCTAATCCTCTTTGTTGCTCTTCTCTGCACTCTTTCTATAGTCTTCACATCTTTTCTACATTGTGGTGACCAAAACTGAATGCCGTATTCCAAGTGTGGCCTTACTAAGGCCATATAAAATGGCGTTAACACTTCACGTGATCTTGATTCTCTCCCTCTGTTGATGCAGCCTAGAACTGTGTTGGCTTGTTTGGCAGCTGCTGCACACGGCTGGCTCCTATTTAAATGGTTGTCCACTAGGACTCCAAGATCCTCTCACAGTTACTACTACTGAGCAAGGTACCACCTATACTGTACCTGTGCATTTTGGGGTGGGTTTTTTTTTTTTGGCCTAAATATAGGACCTTACTTTTTTCACCATTGAATTTCATTTGGTTAGATAATATTGTCAGAGAAAATGCAGGGAAGAACATTTAGAGAATGAAAAGCAGACTCAGTGGGCTGATTTAAATATTCCCCAGGTCCTTTTATCCACCTGCTAGTAGTTCTCAAGAAGAATGTCCTTCGATAGCTCTGTGTCTTTTTTTTTTCTTAAAAAAAAAAGCTATTGTTTATCGCTATTATTTATAATCTCTATTCCCTTTCTGCTTCTGTCATGAAGAGTATTATTTTTCATTCCTCTTCAAATGACTAGAGCCAGGGGAGACGCAAAAGCTAACTTTTACTATCAATACACTGTACCGTCACTTTTTCTCCCCCACTTTTGCTGAGGATTTTACATGATATCTCCATAATTTATTAAATGCAAAGGAATCCTATTGTGGGGAGAGCCATGTTTCCTGTTCACGGTTAAATGGGAAACACTGATTTCATTTTTTTTCTGCTTTGGGGGAATATTTCCTCAGCTTCTCTCCTCTTTTGAGATATTGTGTGATAAATCTTGATTCTTGCTTGTTCACAAATGGGGCATAAAAAGGCCAACGATTACAGAAGCATTTTCTTCTTCAGAGAAGCATCAGATCAGTGGGGTTAGCCTTTGATTGACATGCATCAAATCAATGGATCATACGCTCCAGTCTAGTCTGCCATATAAAAAATGTAGTCTAGTTTTGTTCAGTGAATCTCATTTTTAGCATGCTTCTGTAGAATAATAAAAACATGTTGGAAAGCGGGAAGAACTGGTTAGTGCTAACTTCCTTCTTGTATGGTGGACATACAGAAAGTATTTGCATGAATGTCTTTTACTGCATTCTCTCCTATTGCAATATTATCTTCATGATGCCTTCCCCCCTCCCTCCCTCCCTTCCTTTCCCCCTCCCTCCCTTCCTTCTGTCTTTCCTTCCCTCATTCCTTCCTTCTGTCTTTCCTTCCCTCTTCCCTCCTCCCTCCCTCCCTTCCTTCTTTCCTTCCCGCCCTTCTCCTTCCTGCCTGCCTTTTGTTCTCTCCTGCCTTCCTTCCTTCCATCTTTCCTCCCTTCCCTCCCTCCCTTCCTCCCTTCCTTCTTTCTTTCCCACCCTTCTCTTTCCAGCCTTTCTTCTCTCCTTCCTTCCTTACTTCCATATTACCTTCCCTCCTTCCTTCCCTCCCTCCCTTCTCTCCTTCATTCTCTCTTTCCTCCCTCCCTCCCGCCTCCCTTCCTCTCTTCTTTTCCCTTCTCTTTTCCATTTTTTATAGTGCTTCTCTAGAGCAATAAAAATATGTTAATCAGTACTAACTCCTTTCTTGTAAGGTGGACACACAGACAACATTTGTATGAATGTCTTTTTTCCTCCTTTCTCTCCTATAGCAATATTATCTTCATCATGTCTTCCTCCCTCCCTCCTTTCTCTTTCCTTCCTCCCTCTCTCCCTTCTTCTCTTTCCTGAGTCTCTTGGATTTACTCAAACTTCAAAGAATTTCTAGTGACGTTACATGGACCAGTCTTTGTTTTTCTCTTAGACAAATATAATCAATTGGGGGAAACTTTACAGTTTTTAATCCTGCTTGGGAAAATGGTAAACAGATACAGATACTACATTCAAATCCAGTGTATTATCAACTAAGTTGAGTGACTATACATTTCCTTTAAGCTTAACAGAATTGATACTAACTTTGGCAAAAGTGTATAAGAAATGAGTCCATCGAATTGGGATAAGTTCAGATTTACACTGATTCACACTTGTATACACCCTTCTATTACCCATAACAGAATGGTAATCCACTCACATGCAATGTTATTTACAATATCTCAACTTTCTTGAGCTGCCTTTTTTAATCTTCTTTGCGCAGTCAGAAAGAAGCCTGAAGCCTGACGGGCTTGGGAAACACAAGCTGCGCGAAGCTCATACCAAAAAGCTTTCACACTCATTTGCAGGGAAACCTCCTTTGCTACATTTTTTCAAGAATTTCCACCCTTTGTGTATTAAAATAAAAATAACCCAATAACTTAAGAGCAGTGGCAGGTAGAATTTAGTTTGGAGTCAAGATCCAGTCACCGGAATCAAGTAGAAATGTGCCCGTGTTGTTGAGGCATATTTTTTATGTTATGTTTTACGTTGCACAACAATGTTTAATCCAGTTAGCCATTAACTCTGCCAGATTTCCTTATGGTAAGTCAATTACCTGGCTCTAATGTGACACCAGGGCCGGATTTTCCTATAGGCTAACTAGGCTTCAGCCTAGGGCCTCAAGATCAAGAGGGGCCTTTTATTTTTATTTATTATCCATGCCACATTTTTTATAAAGGTTAGTACCAATTACAACATGTTTCATTTAATAAATTGATATATATCACAGTAATGATGTATTTTATTATCTCTCATGTAATTTACAAACTTAAAAATGGGAGGTGAAAGGGCCCCATAAGTGGAATAGCCTAGGGCCTCTTTTCATCTAAATCCAGCCCTGTGTGACACATAATCCAGTTTGGTCAAAAAAAAGAGACCATTTTGGAAGGTCCTTGCCACTTTCTCCAGGAAATTAACAAAGAGAAGGAGAGGAGTGACGTGATATCAGCCTTCCAATATCTCAGGGGTTGCCACGAAGAAGAGTATTGTATTCTTTCCTCCCCGACTTACGACCGGGGAATTCCCCCTGTTGTCAGCCAGCAACAGCCATGCTGCGCCTTAGCCAATCAGGCGCGGCATGGCTGAAGGCGGGCTGACTTGCGCTCCTGATTGGTTCCTTGGCCTGACAGCTCTTGTATAAATAGCTGTCAGGCTAAGGAAAGGGGCTTCTCTCCTGTATTGCTTGCCGTTGTTTAAATCGCAATAAAATAGTGTTGGACGTTCCACAGTTGTCAAGTCTCATCTTTCCCCACACTTCTTCACTGGCGACGAAGGTGGGATCCTGCTGAGGCGACGACCCTGACGGAACCCGACCTCTGTTACTCAGCCGCTTGAGTTTAGCTCCCCGAGCCGCACAACTCCAAGCCGCTATGTCTTCGCTTCCCCCGTTCGCTCCCTTCGGCACCGACGGAGAGGGATGGACGGGGTTTTTGGAGCGTTTTGAATGCTTCCTGCAAGCCAACGGGAAGCGGGGTATTCCGATGGAGGAGAAGTGCAGCTTCTTCCTCAGTAGCTGCGGAACCCCTATGTTCAACGCCGCCCGGGCGTTGGCAGCCCCTGTGCCAGTCCACGACCTAGACTGGGACACGCTGATGGCCAAGCTGAAGGGACATTACGCCCCGACCCCATCGAAGATCACCAGGCGATACGCTTTCCGTCAGTGCGTCCAGAAGCCGCACGAAGACGTCAGCCAGTTCCTCCAGTCCTTGCGGACCACAGCCATTCCCTGCGAGTTCCCTGACTTGGAGGACAATCTGGTTGAACAATTCGTCAGCGGCATCAGGGACCGACGGCTGAGGAGGCGTCTCCTGGCCCGACCAGAAATCACCCTGTCAGAGGCGGTCGCTGATGCACGGGCGGCGGAGTTGTCGGAGCAATCTGTTGCTGAGATGGACCGCCACCCGTTTCAATCTTCCCCAGCGCAAACCTGCCTCATCGATCAGCTGGTGCCCATTCCGAGCCCGGCTGAGGAAGAGGAAGAACTCGTGGCTCGCCTGGCAGAACTGCAAAGGCGCCGCAATCCGCGACCTCCACGCCAGACTGTGACAGCCTGCCTTGGCTGCGGTGGCAGCCACGACCGGTCAGCCTGCCCATTCCGGGCATCCATCTGCCGCCGGTGCTCGAAAAAAGGGCACCTGGCCCAAGTTTGCCGTGCTGTGTTACCACCACCACCATCCCAGGGAGCCACAGGCCAGCAGATGACAGCCGGACCGCAGCAGCAGCCCCGCCGCCAGCCGCGCTCGAAGGCCAGCTGTTACACCGTGGAGCCAGGCCCTGCAGCAGCCGCCCCTGCAGAGGCGATCTACCAGGCCTCCGCAGGTGCGGACAGAATCAAGGCGGCAGTCCTCATTGAGGGCACGCCTTGTATAATGGAGGTGGACTCCGGCTCGTCCCGCTCCTTAATCGCCTGGGCGGACTTTCAGAAACTGTGCCCCGGCGTCCTAAAACGCCAGCTGTCTGCTAGCCCCGTGGCCTTAAGGGACTATCAGGGGTCACTTATCCCAACCCTGGGCTGCCATACAGTCAGGGTTGAATACGGGGGGTTTTCGGGGTGCCTGCCAATCCTAGTGGTTGAAAAGCCCCTCCCCGCTCTATTGGGGCTAGATTGGTTCCCCGCCCTTGGTCTCTCCGTGCAGGGGGTGCACTCCATCTCAGACACACCCCCTGACGTAGCTGCTGTCCTCTCCGCCTACGCGGACGTCTTTGACGGCCAGCTGGGACTATACAAGGGCACCCCCATCTCTCTTAACTTAGATCCCCAGGTTGCTCCCATTAGGCTGAAGGCTCGCAGGGTGCCTTTTGCCTTAAGGGCCAAAGTTGATGAGGAGATTGACCGCTTGTTGGCGCAGGGCGTACTGGAGCCTGTTGACTACTCGCGTTGGGAGACCCCAATAGTGGTCCCTGTGAAGGCCGACGGTTCCATACGCCTCTGCGCCGATTTTAAGTCAACCATCAATTTGGCCCTTCAGGCAAACCCCTATCCAGTCCCTGTCGTACAGCACCTGCTCCACTCCCTGGGGCAGGGCTGTATTTTTGCGAAACTGGATATGGCGCAGGCTTACCAGCAGCTCCCGGTGGATGACGAAGCGGCGGCTGCGCAGACTATCGTCACCCACCGAGGGGCTTTCCGTTGCCGCCGCCTCCAATTTGGCGTTTCCGTGGCCCCGGGGATCTTCCAGAGCCTCATGGAGCGTTTGCTCCATGGGCTCCCTGGCGTTGTACCCTATTTCGACGATGTCCTGATCGCTGCATCCAGCCGCTCAGGACTCCTCGAAGTACTGGGGAAGGTCCTCGACCGTTTTAGGGGCGCGGGTCTCAAATTAAAGCGCAGCAAATGTTCATTTGCTGTGCCTAAAGTGGATTTCCTCGGCTTCTCCATAGATGCCCACGGAATCCACCCCACCCCTGCAAAAGTCGCAGCCATCAAGAACGCCCCCACCCCCGCCACTAAGGCGGAGTTGCAGTCGTTCTTGGGGCTGTTAAATTTCTACGCGCCATTTTTGCCACACAAGGCGTCACTAGCCGAGCCGCTGCATCGGTTGCTCGACCGATCGGCAGCCTGGCGCTGGGGCAGCCGCGAAGCGCATGCGTTCGCGGCTGTCAAAGACATGCTGACGTCAGAGGCAGTCCTAGTCCAATATAGTGACAGGATGCCCCTGACTCTAGCGTGTGACGCCTCCCCCGTGGGTTTGGGGGCTGTCCTGAGCCACGTCCTTCCCAACGGCTCAGAAGCCCCCATAGCTTTTTATTCCCGGACACTCTCTCCAGCGGAGAGGAACTACAGCCAGATCGACAAGGAGGCTCTGGCTGCCGTGTCCGGGGTTAAAAAGTTCCACAGAGCTCTATGGACGGCATTTCACGCTCTTCACTGACCACAAGCCGCTCCTTGGGCTTCTGGCCGGTGACCGTCCGACCCCTCCCATTCTGTCACCCCGGATGACACGTTGGGTGGAGTTCCTAGCGGCATACTCGTATGCCCTGGTCTACCGCCCTGGCAAGCAGCTAGGGCATGCTGATGCCCTCAGCCGCTGCCCCTTGCCCGTCTCCAACCCTCAGACAGTGCCTTGCATGTCTGTTTTGGCCATTGCAGACCTCGCCTTGCCGCTCTCTGCGGGCGATGTGGCGGCAGCGTCTCTGGCCGACCCCACCCTCTCCCAGGTGATGACCTGGGTTCTGCGGGGGTGGCCTGAGGGGCCGGTGTCCGACGGCCACCGCCCCTACAAGGCCAGGCAGTTAGAGCTGTCCCTTCACAGTGGGTGCCTCCTGTGGGGAGACAGGGTGATCATTCCACCCACACTGCGTGACCAGGTGCTATCTCGCCTCCATGAGGGCCACCCTGGCATAGCGCGCATGAAGGCATTGGCGCGCAGCTATGTCTGGTGGCCCCGGCTGGACGACGAGATAGCTACCTGGGTTGCCAGGTGCTCGACCTGCCAGGTCTCCCGTCCAGCGCCTCCGGCGGCCCCGCCGCGGGAGTGGGAGATTCCCCGCGGCCCGTGGTCACGCCTCCACCTGGACTTCGCCGGGCCTTTCCGAGGTCAGGTTTTCCTGGTTGTGGTGGACGCTTACTCGCGCTGGGTGGAGCTCATCATCATGACCTCCACCACAGCCGAGGCCACTGTCCGAGCACTGACGCGCCTGTTTGCCACCCACGGCTTGCCAGACGTCGTTGTGTCGGACAATGGTCCTCAGTTTGCGTCCACCGTGTTCCAGGGTTTCCTGGCCACCCAAGGCATCAGGCATGCCCTCGTCGCTCCCTATCATCCGGCCAGCAATGGCCGGGCGGAACGCGCTGTCCGCTCGGCCAAAGACGCCCTTGGCCGAATGGACAAGGGCGACTGGCCCACGAGGGTGGCTGCTTACCTCCTGGTTCAGCATTCCACCCCGTGTCCCTTGTCCGGCAAAACCCCAGCTGAGCTGCTGATGGGCCGGCGCCTGCGGACCACCTTAGATAGGTTGCACCCAACCTATTCTGAGGCACAGCCGAGCAACCTGGGGCCCCCTCCCCGTTCCTTCCGTGAGGGCGATCCAGTATGGGCTAGGGCTTTCTCCGGGGATATTAAGTGGGTGCCTGCCACCGTCACTTTTGTAACCGGCCCCTGCTCTTACAGGGTCCGGACCGCCGACGGTGCAGACTGGCGCCGCCACGTGGATCAATTAAGGCGCCGCGAACCTTTGGATCCACACAACAACCCCGCAGAGTCGGCCTCGCCAATTCCACCCGAGGCCCTGGGGTTGGCGCCGCAACCGTTTCCCCAGCCGCGGCAGTTGCCCAGGCCGCAAGATGTTTCGCCAGAGACTGTTCCAGGCGCCTTCCGCCTTCCACAGCCCTCCATCGTTTCAGCCCCCGTTGGGCTACCAGCTCCGCCATTGCAACCGACTTTGGCCTTCCCTCAATCAGGCCAGCCTGTCCCTCGCAACAATTCAAAGTTCCCTGACTCAAGCCCGCCAACGGCCGCGCCACCCCGGCCCTGCCTACCTGTTCCTGAGTCTCCGCCTCCTCCTCCGGCTGGGGTAGGCCTTCAAGATGGCGCCCGGAGCTCCACTCCCTTCAGGGAGGAGCTCCCACGGACACCACCTCCTCCTCCGACGGTCTGCCCAGTTCTGCGGCGTTCTGGGCGTGTCCGTCGCCGCCCAGCCTATCTTAGCGACTACGCATGCTCCACTGCTACGCATGCGTACTCGCTGGGGGGAAAGGAGTATTGTATTCTTTCCTCCCCGACTTACGACCGGGGAATTCCCCCTGTTGTCAGCCAGCAACAGCCATGCTGCGCCTTAGCCAATCAGGCGCGGCATGGCTGAAGGCGGGCTGACTTGCGCTCCTGATTGGTTCCTTGGCCTGACAGCTCTTGTATAAATAGCTGTCAGGCTAAGGAAAGGGGCTTCTCTCCTGTATTGCTTGCCGTTGTTTAAATCGCAATAAAATAGTGTTGGACGTTCCACAGTTGTCAAGTCTCATCTTTCCCCACACTTCTTCAAAGACGAAGTCAAGCTATTCTCCAAAGCACCTGAAGGCAGGACAAGAAGCAATGGGTGGAAACTAATCAAGGAGAGAAGCAACTTAGAACTAAGGAGAAACTTCCTGACAGTTAGAACAGTTTATCCATGGAATTCTTCACCTCCATAAATTGTAGGTGCTCCATCACTGGAGATTTTAAAAAAAGAGATTGGACAACCATTTGTCTGGAATGGTATATGGTCTCCTGCTTGAGCTGAGGGTTGGACTAAATGACCTCCAAGGTCCCTTTGAACTCCATTGTTCTGTAAAACATCTGCAAGGAAACCACCAAACTCAAAGAGTCCCAAAGACCTCACCAGTTCAACATTAAGTTACAAATATTCTCTTCTCTAGGTATGCCCTTGTCCCATCTATTTATAATCAAGCAGGTTGATTATAAATGTGAGAACTGGCTGAGCATCGTATCATCATATCACATCACAATAAATATCATATGATATTGATATTATAAATCATAACATAACGGATGGAAAATAATCAAGAATGAAATGAGCACTGCAAAGTCATGATATGACTCCTCCTCCTTATCTTGCAACGTCACAGGACAAGCAGGACAACAAGCAATCAATGGGAACTAATCTAGGGGAGAATCAATCTAGAACAAAGGAGAAATTTCCTGGCAGTGAGAAGAATTAATCAGTGGAACACCTTGGCTCCAGAAACTGTGAATTGTGAAATTGTGAAACACTGGAGGTTTTCCAGAAGAGATTGAATAACACAGAATGGTATAGGGTCTCCTGCTTGAGCAGGCGATTGGACTAGAAGACCACCAAAGTCCATTCCAACTCTGTTATTCTGTTATATTGAGTAGGGGATTGGACCAGCTCACACTACTGCCAGTTTGCTTGTGTTCACGCTGCATGCATGCTTGATGTGCTCTGTGCCCATATGCACAGTACAATTAAAATTGGTCTGAGCATGCGCAGAACTGAAAAACAAGATGGCGGCACCATCAGCACCATCCGGGAAACCGGTTTGGGGGCGTGGCAGGCCACCAAACCACTATTGGTTCCCCCGAACCAATCCGAACTGGTAGGAACCCACCACTGAGTTGGACTAGAAGATCTCTGAGATTCCTTCTAGCCCTCTGGTTCTATGATTGTTGGTATCCAAACAATTTTTAAAGGAATATTGTCATACAAAAATGCAGGGTTTTTTTCCACCTCAGCAGGTTAAAGGGCGAAGAAAGGAAAATACCTAAAATGTTCTCGACTGTTGGGTTTCAGAAAACCTTGATGACTTACTGGAAATCTCCCCCAGATCTTGTAAATAGATACCGATCTCCTTCTGTCTTTCCACGACTGTGTGTTTCACGATAAACAGAGATGCTAAGTTAATTTAGCAAGGTCTCTCAGGAAGATTACTGAGATGCTCCTTCTTGTAGAAACCCATGCTGCACATCGCCGTAATCTTGTTTGCTCAGAAACCTATTTAATCCGAAGCTTCACTAACGTTCACATCTGCTTATAATTGTGCCTTACGCCGTCGTCTAAAAAGGAATTAACAAATTGTCCTCCCTGCTCCCCTTATTTTTTTAACCTCCCCATTTTTATGAAACTTGCTTCCTGAGCCCGCCTTCATCTTAATTGTCACCAGATAGAGGGGGAGGGGGGGGATCGCTGAGGCTTTTAGCCATGCAGACACACGTCTCTGTAGCTTATTTTCAGGGCCTTCATAAATCTATCACTATCCTCAGGCATGCAGACAGCCTTCTGTCCTCCTCACGGATCCCTGCATCTCAAGTGGTGCATCGACGGCAAGCGCATGGAAATGATGTGCAAATCAGTTGCCCTAATGCTGAGCATGGTCTGGAAAGAGCCTTCCATTAAAGTAGCTCTTTCAGTTGGTTAAAGTTGCACATCCTCAATTGACGGCCGCAATTGAGCCCAAGGTTCCCGTTCTTAAGCGAGACATGGGCTGAGTGCGTTTTGCCTCATTTCATGGGCTTTCTTTTCCCCACCATTGTTAAGTGAATCACGCTGTCAGACCTAGAAGCCATCTTTTATATGTGGGCCTTCAGGCCTGCCACATTTTCTGCTGTGGGAAAATGGGAGAGGGGAATGTATAGAGCTGTGATGGCAAACCTATGACACACATTCCAGAGGTGGCATGCAGAGCCCTCTCTGTGGGCATGAGCACTGTTGCCAGCTGGCATTCGTTGGCACTGGAGTTCTGGAAAACAGTCTGAAAATGGCACAAAAATGCTCCCCAAAACAGACCGTTTTTGGGCCATTTTCCAGGCCATTTGGGGGACCAAAAATGACCCAGAAAATGGCTTCAAAAATGCCCCCAAAACAGATATGCACATGCCGGCCAGCTGGTCTTTGGGTTTCCAGCACATGCACGCACATGCACAGATGTTCCTGTTTGGGCACTCGGTGCTGAAAAGATTCACCATCACTGGTTTAGAGTGTGGGTGATATATAGTCATAATAACATTCCTTTCTCAGAGAGTCAAGGACACCTTGCCCCGCAGCTGCAATGGTGTGACTGGGGGGCATCTCCAGTTGGAACGGTGCCTGATTGGACCAGGTGACGGACACGTGGGTGCTGGGCAGGGGCTTGGACTTTCCTTTGGGTGGAGAAAACCTGGAGCCTTTCGGATTCAGATTTTCCCAGATGTGCCAATAGGACATCTCTAATAAAAGGGAACTTTGAGGAAACTCAACTCTCGGAGTCTTCTTTCGTTGAGGGTCTTTCTTGGAATCCTGACACACGGCAGTTGTTAAGGTAGACAGCTGGTTGTTAAGTGAATCTAGCTTCCCCCATTGACTTTGTTTGTCAGAAGGTTACCAAAGGGGATAATGTGACCTTGGGACATAGCAATGGTCATAAGTATGAATCAGTGACCAAGCGTCTGAATTTTGATCATATGATGTTGTCATGGTTGTAAGTCTGAAAAACTGGCATAAGTCACTGTGTTCAGTGCTGTTTGAATGGTCGCTAAACAAACCGTTGTAAGTCCAGGACTCTGTGTAAATAATATGTACAATGTAATAGTATTTAGCCATATATATCACCCCATGGCACTTTTGCCCTACCCTCTGGATGGTTTATAGTGTCAGCATATTGTCCCCAACAACGTGGGACCTCATTTTATCAACCTTGGAAGGATGAGTCAATCTTGAGCCCCATCAGGATCGAACTGTGGGCAGAATTTCCCTGCAATACTGCACTCTAACCAGTGCGCCATCAGGGCTCTTGGTAATAAAACAGCATTAGCAACAAATTTGTAGCTCAAGGTTGGAATGAGGGCTCCTTGGTGCTCTCTCAACTTGGTGGTTTTCTTGAAGATGTTTCAATTTAACTTGGCCAGTCTAAAAGAAAGAAAGAAGAATTAAGGGTGACATGAAAGCATCATTCCAGTATTTGAGGGGCTGCCACAAAGAAGAGGAAGGGGACAATTTATTCTCCAAAGCACCAGAAGGCAGGATAAGAAAGAATGGTTGGAAACTAATCAAAGAGAGAAGCAACCTGGAATTAAGGAGAAACTTCCTAACAGTGAGGACAATTAACCAGTGGAACAGAAGTTGCCTTCATAAATTGTGGGCACTTCATCACTGGAGGTTTTTTTAGAAGAGATTAGAGACAGCCAATTCTCTGCAATGGTCTAGATTCTTCTCCTTGAACATGGGGCGAAACTAGAAGACCTCCAAGATCCCTTCCAGCTCATTGATTCTATGTCTTAGCCCCATCCAGTCCTCCCGACTCTATCTTGAATTAAGGGATTCCAGGGCCGTTAAAAAAATTGTTAAAAAGGAGGGATTATTATTACTGTAGAATCTAAGAGAAGCAGTAGTATGAGACATATGAAGGTGCTAGAGTATTATCTCTTCTACCCATGTCATCAGTGGTGGGATTCAAACAATTTAACAACCGGTTCTCTTCCCTAATGACTGGGTGGGTGGGCATGCCCATGGTGTGGGGGGGTGTTATAGGCAGCATTTGGCCTCCTGCAACCCCCTGGGAACAAAAACAAAAAACAAAACCTGTGCCCCATTTTGAGCCTAGTAGATCTTCATACAGCCTCCTGGGAGCAAAACTGGGCCATGGGGGCCTGCACCACACACACACCCCTAAGTCACAATTTTGGCCTAGTAGCCCACCCTGCACTTACCTAGGAGGCAAAACGGGGCGTGGGGCCAGCCAGCAATTTGACAATCTGTTCGGCACTAACTGGTCCGAAACAGCTGAATCCCACCACTGCATCACTGTCTCTGTTTCTGTTCTTCCTTATGACTTCCTTAGTCTTAGTCTACTGTTTTCCATGCTGTAAAACATCTGATAGCTGTACAACATAAATGTTGGTGACGAATATCAAAGTTATGCATCTCAAAAGGTTGGTCCCTCTAAGGAAAGCAGTTGAGATACGTTTCAAGGCTAACCCATTTCATTCATAGCTCCGAGAAGCACAGTACGTTTTCTATTCAAATATCCAAAAGCTTATATAAACAGGGTTAACTCTGATTTATACTCGCTTTCACTCCTGATTTCACGGCATAGGCTTCGGCAAGCCACCCAAACCTCAACTCAATTATTTCTACCCCAAGAAATGTATTAATTCTGATCTACAGTTTACAGTGTTCAGATATGGCAAGAGAATCACGTAAACAAAAAATGACACATCATAGAAATAGTTCTAGCTCAAGTTCCATAGCTTAAAGAGAGAAAATGAGTCAACTTTAAATCTGTTCAACTAGAACATGTGTTTCTTATTTATGAAAAATTCTTCCTACCATGAAATCATGCCCTGGATATTTTGAGTATTCAGATTTTGTTGTTGTTAGTTGTGAAGTCATATCTGACCCATTGCAACACCATGGATCATGTTCCTCCAGGCCTTCCTATCCTCTACCATCCCCTGGAGTCCATTTAAGCTCACACCTACTGCTTCAGTGACTCCAGCCAG
Source organism: Natrix helvetica (assembly GCF_964273705.1). Taxonomy (NCBI): domain Eukaryota; kingdom Metazoa; phylum Chordata; class Lepidosauria; order Squamata; family Natricidae; genus Natrix; species Natrix helvetica. The sequence continues at coordinate 3,926,366 of NC_138549.1, read as the reverse complement.
CCACCTCCTTTTCTGTCGTCCCCTTCTTCTTTTGCCCTCCATCTTTCCCAGCATGAGGCTCTTCTCCAGGGAGTCCTTCCTTCTTATTAGGTGGCCAAAGTCTTCGAGTTTCCTCTTCAGGATCTGGCCTTCTAAAGACCAGTCAGGATCAATCTCCTCTAGGACTCCTCTAGTTTGATCGCCTTGCAGTCCAAGGGACTCGCAGAAGTCTTCTCCAGCATCATAGTTCAAAGGCCTCCATTCTTTGGCACTCAGCCTTCCTTATGGTCCAACTTTCACAGCCATCCATTGCAACTGGGAAAACAATAGTCTTGACTATACACTTTTGTTGACAGGGTGATGTATCTGCTTTTTAGTAGGTTGTCTAGATTTGCCATTCAGGTTTATAATAATTGATGTATTGTTGCTTAGTAACCAGTCATCAAAAATTAATTGCCAGGGAGATTTCCAAGTACGTTTATCAATTGTGCATCCATTTCTTCAGCAGAGATGGAAGAGCATAGCAACCTCTCAATCAATCATTGAATAAAACTATGGAGTTTATACTAGTTATTTTTAAGACCACGTTTTCACTGCCAATGTTTGTAAATTTAACATGAAGCCATATGTCAGTGTTTGCCTTATGGTGCCCTTCAAGTCATTCTAAACCAGAACATTCAAAATATATCTAAAAATGCTGCCGCCCATTTCATTTCCAACAATTATCTTCAAAGTCGTAGGCTTTGAGCATCATTTACCTGATGTGCCTCTTGCATACTGAACTGTATTTTGCTATCTAAATTAATACTTATTATGCTAGTTTATTTTAATACTCCTATTTACTTCGCGGGCCTGTATTTCATTGGGTGTTGTTGTGTTTGTTTCTTTTCATCTAAATGACACAACCAGGATCATGTGGCTGCCTGGTTCCTTGAACAATTTATACAAGGGAATTTGGAGAACATCCACCAACACACACACACACATCCCATACCAACAAACAGTAGCATACATGTGATAACATGCACACTGTATTTCACATATCACATCCACTGATAGATTTATTTTTGCAAAGGTAAAGGTTCCCCTTGCACATCGGTGCTTCCTGACTCTAGGGGGCAGTACTCATCTCCATTTCAAAGCCAAAGAGCCAGCTCTGTCCGAAGACGTCTCCGTGGTCATGTGGCTGGCATGACTCAATGCCGAAGTCACACAGAACGCTGTTCTCTTCCCACCAAAGGTGGTTCCTATTTTTCTACTTGCATTTTTACCTGTTTTCGAACTGCTAGGTTGGCAGAAGCTGGGACAAGTCACGGGAGCTCCCTCCGTTACGCGGTGCTAGGGATTCGAACCGCCAAAATGCTGGCCTTTCTGCTCGACAAGCTCAGCATCTTAGTCACTCAGCCACCACGTCCCTTCTTTATTATTGTGCTACTGCTTAAACTATCAACAGATAACTTCAGAGATTGTCTCAATCGTCTAAAAAGACCTATGAAGTAAGGATCTTCATCAATGATCAATATAACTACATCTGTTTTCTGAATTCAAGGTATATAACAAGTTCATAAGTGGGATCAATTTGACCAGTGGTGAAATTCTTTTTTTTTTTTACTATCGGTTCTCTGGTCGTGGCTTGGTGAGCGTGGTAGGGGAAGGATACTGCAAAATCCCATTTCCCACCCCACTCTGGGAACAGCCAGAGGTGGTATTTGCCGGTTCTCTGAACCACTCAAAATTTCCACTACCAGTTCTGCAGAAGAACAGCTGGAGCCTGTTCCTGATGTGTGCATGCGCAGAGCTGCCAGGAGAAGGGAACAGCTAAGGAACAAGGGCCAACTTGGGAGTAAAGGCACAGGTGGACAGTGAATGGCCCCTCCCATAGGGAATAAAAGAACAGCGAAAGGGGAGGGGAGTTTGCAGGAGACCATTAGTTCAATTCATTCTGGTGAAGATCTTTTCCTGACTCCTTGCCAATTAATTGCTGCTACAGCTTGGAGTTTGGAAGATATCGGCCTGGCAGCTCTCCAAGCCTGATAAAAGGTCTGTAGTTGTTAAATCTCATGAAAGACTGTTGGCCAGGACTTTGCTGGAGAGGAATTCTCTTTCAACTTTTAGCAGGACGAGGAGTCGGCTTCATGCTCTTGGGAAGCCTAGGTCAGAACACTTTCCACATCAACCTTAGGAGAACTGGAAGGATTCACAAACTCTGTAGAAGCTTCCTGGGTCCGAGAGAGAACCTTTCTGTAGCATGGGGCATTGCTTAATGCTTGCTTGCCAGATTTCTTGAGCTTTACTCAATATTGTTTTAAAGTCAGCCGATATCCAAGCATTGTCTGTGAGTAAACAACTCATACATTCATTTGAGAACAGAAGGCTCCCACTACCAGAGAGCCATCAGCACTGTCATTTGATAATGTGAAGGCACTTTAGATGAGACGCCTAAGTTGGTGCCATCTGTGCCACCATGTTTCTGTTCCATCAGCAGAGCTTCTTCATGGTTCTTTGGAGACTCATCCATGCTTCAGTATTTTTACTGCAAGAAAGTAGAAGAAAGGAGGAGATATGACACCCAACTTACTGTCTATTTGTTCCCTCTATCTATCCATTTATCCATCTAGAAAGAGTGCAGAGAAGAGCATCAAAGAGGATTAGGGGACTGGAGGCTAAAACATACGAAGAACGGTTGCAGGAACTGGGTATGTCTAGTTTAATAGAAAGAAGGACTAGGGGAGACATGATAGCAGTCTTCCAATATCTCAGGGGTTGCCCCAAAGAAGAGGGAGTCAAGCTATTCTCCAAAGTACCTGAGGGCAGGACAAGAAGCAATGGGTGGAAACTAATCAAGGAGAGAAGCATCTTGGAACTAAAGAGAAATTTCCTGACAGTTAGAACAATTAATCAGTGGATCAACTTGCCTCAGAAGTTGTGAATGCTCCAACACTAGGAATTTTTAAGAAAATGTTGGATAATCATTTGTCTGAAGTGGTGTAGGGTTTCCTGCCTAGGCAAGGGATTGGAGTAGAAGACTTCCAAGATCCCTTTCAACTCTGTTATTCTATTCTATTCTATTCTATTCTATTCTATTTATCAGTACATCGACCCTTACATTTATGCATACCTAGAGGGCATAACATACTATTCTTTTTCAGTAACATTACTGATAGTGACATAGTGGTTAGAAGGCAGTATTGCAGGCTAATTCTGCTGACTGCTGACTGCCGACTGCCAGCAGTTCGGCAGTTCGAGTCTCACTGGCTCAAGGTTGATTCAGCTTCCTTCCTTCCATCTGATGTCAATAAAATGAGGACTCAGCTTGTTTGGGAAACTGGTGTCAAACTCGTGGCCGTCCCGTGACATATTGCAACACTTTTCCCCTTGGCAGAGCTGGAGTGGGCATGGCCTGCATTGATGATTCCGGCCCCTGGGCTGCCAGTTTGACACTTCTGGTTTGGGGCAATAACTCTGTAAACCATTTAGGCAGGGCTGTAAAGCACTGTGAAGCGGTATATAAGTCTTATTGCTATTGCTATTATTGCAAAAAAATAGAAAGGAATACACAATCAAAGAAAGCAAAGAACTGAAATAAGGAAATGAAAAGAAAAAAAGCTGGAACTCATTTCATTAGATTGGCTTCAGATATGGCCCTCTGTTGTCCATCATGACTTTGGGTAATTATAGCTTTCAAGTTCACCTTTCCAGGTGGAAAACACAACAAATATTAGGTTTTTTTTGATTGACATAGGACAGGGCTGTCAAACCGATGGCCCAAAAGCCAGATGTATCACACACAGACCACACCCACACCAGTTACCCGAAAGGGGGGGACTCAGTGATATGTCACGTGACAGCAATGTAATGAGGTGAGTTTGACTCCCGTGATTTAGAATATAAGAAGAGAATCTTGAAAACTGATAGCACTGATCCTTCCCAGCTTCTTATACTGTAGAGCAGCGGTTCTCAACCTGTGGGTTGGGACCCCTTTGGGGGGGTCGAACGACCCTTTCACAGGGGTCGCCTAAGACCATCGGAAAACACATATTTTCAAAAACCTATGGAAAACATAAAAGAATTGTATGGTTGGGGGTCACCATAACACGAGGAATTGTATTAAAGGGTCTCTGGCATTAGGAAGGTTGAGACCCACTGCTCTAGAGTGTCAGGGCAGCAGGGGTGGGCTGCTGTGGCTTCACCCGGATTCAGGAGAACCCACAGCTAATGTTATGGCTGGTTTGGAGAACCTCCAAATCCCACCCATGGCTGGCCCCTCCCACCAGGCCCTGCCCCACCCCTCTCAGGAGTCTCCACACAGTCCGTTTCTTTCTTTTTTATTAAAGAATTTAATAGTTTTTTACAAATATTTTCCCTTCCCTCCACCCCAACCCTCCCTCCCCCCAACCTCCCAGAGCAAAATACAGGGTATAAACATTTAACAATCATACACTAACATAGGCTAACTAACTATAGCATCCTACCTCCTCTTGTACTTTAAATCCCCTTTTATTAAACTAACTTTAGATAAATTGCAACATTCCTTGTTCATTCATAAGCTAAACAGAATTTCTTACTCCGATATTTATTTTGAATGTAGTCAACCCATCTTCTCCACTCCCGCTTGTATTTCTCATCTGAATAACCCTTCAAATATGCTGAGATTTTGGCCATCTCTGCTAAGTTTACTACTTTTAACGTCCATTCTTGAGTAGTAGGCAGTTCTTCCTTCTTCCAGTACTGCGCCACCAACAATCTTGCTGCCGTTGTTAAGTTCAAAATCAAATTAGTCTCTATAACTGTACAGTCTGTAATTATACCTAGCAAGAACAGCTGGGGAGTGAACTTTATCCTCTTTTTAGGAATATTTTGAATAATCCACCATATTTTTATCCAAAATGCTTTAACTTTTTTTACAAGTCCACCATACATGATAATACGTAGCATCAACACAATCACATCTCCAACATTTAGATTGTAAATTCGGATACATACAAGCTAACTTTTTGGGATCTAAATGCCATCTATAGAACATCTTATAAAAATTCGGTCCGTTTCTGATGCGAGGTAAGTACAGGGCCTGTATGGAGGGAGGGGGAAAAAAAAACAGGTCTCCCGAAAGTTCCAGAAGGCCAGAAGTGCCATTTCTGGCCTCCAGAGGGCCTCCAGCAATGGTGGGTTCCAGCTGGTATGGCCCTGTACGGCTGTACCGGTAGTAGTCGTGAGAAGCGGCCACCGTGAAAAGCCCCCCCACGTTGCAGGAGGCCATCTAGGCCACGTCCACCATGGCAACACCTCCCCCCCCAGCAACCAGGGAGAAAACCTGTTGCTGAATTTTTGAAGCCCACCCCTGCAAGGCAGGCACAATACCGTGAGAAGACAATTATTTGTAGCTCGGGGGTCGAACTGTGGACTCCCTGGTGCTCTCTGAGCTTGATGGTTTTCTTCAGTTCCAGCTCTGAAGACGTTACCCAGTTAGGTAATGGAAGGTTTTCAAGAAAACAACTAAGCTCAAAGAGCACCAGGGACACCATCATCTTGAGTTTCTTCAACACTTTCCGATTTTACTTTTATCAGGGTGGACCATAACAATCTATAACGGTCAATGTTGACTTGATGGAATACAGTCCAATCAATTACTGTATTTTTCAAAGTATAAGACACACCAAGATTTTCAAGAGGCAAATTAAAAAAAAAAGTTTTTGCACTCTGCAGACCTCCCCAAAATGGCCCATTTGCAGACTTCCCCAAAATGGCCAATTTTTCATGAAAATGGGCCCATTTTTGTCAAAAAAAGGGCATGCATAGACTTTAGAAGGCTTGTATAATGCTCCTGGGGGCTGAGGGAGGCAAAAACAAACAAAAAAACGGCCCATTTTCCACGAAAATGGGCCTGGTTTTTGTCAAAAAAAAGGCATGCATAACCTTTAGGAGCCTTATAGAGTGCTCCTGGGGACTGGCGGAGGGGCAGAAACAAGCAAAAACGATCCATTTTTAGCTCATCTTTGCCCTCCCCAGCCCTCAGGAGCACTCTGGAAGCCCCCTAAAGGCTATGCACAACCATTTTTACAAAGGAGGTGGGGTTTCGGGAAGCCAAAAGTGCTGTATTCAGTGTATAAGACGCACCCAGATTTTCACCCTGTTTTGGGGGGAGAAAAGTTGCGTCTTATACTCCGGAAAATATGGTAAAGTGAAACTTAACCAGCCACACCCGTGGAAGAGACTCCACATAAATCTCACCAGTTTAGCTACAAACTGTCTGAGATTGTTAATTCAGAGGCAATATATATATATATATATATATATATATATATATGTATGTATGTATGTATGTATGTATGTATGTATGTATGTATGTATGTATATATATATATATATATATATATACTGTCCTGTTTTTGCAGGACAGGTGAACAGCTTGTGGAATTGTCCATGTTTGAACTCAACTTTCAGTGCCAACAAACTTTTGTATTACAATATTTTTATAGAACTCCCAATGCAATTATTTTCCCTCGATCTCAGACAAGAAAAAGAAAAGTGAATTCCTGATGGCAGAGATGAAATTGGAAACAGGCTTTCCAGCTGACACCTATGAAGTGGCATGCCACACATGTTCTCATTATTTAAGAGGGGAAGTTCCAAAGCTGCCTTCTTGGGGACAGATGTGGTTTCATGTTACCTTTACTTGCCTTTTATTATTTAACATTTTCCAGCCTTCTGCTTTAAATATATACTTAATGGGTGTTTTGCCGGTGAATAAGAAAATTTACTGCAGAGTTCATACTCAACTTTTTTAAAAGAATCTCAATGTGACTCATACAAGTTCTTCTAAAAATCCATTAATATTGATCCCCCAAATTTAATGAGATCATTACCTACTGTAATATTAGAATATTATAACAAATAGGGTGTCTGCGTTGTAGCCAAAGATTCTTTTAAAGAATGATGCCATTAGAAATACTTCAACTAACAGAAAAAGGTGCGTCAAATTTTTGAAAGCCATCATCAAATTCTTAGAGAGTCTTCTTTATTGAGAAGATGAAGGGAGAATAATGTTAAGTAAACTTTTTGCTTTAAGATCCCATTTATCTCTGAGTTTGTTGAGAGTAGGAGATAGCAGTCAATTGTTTACCTATAAAGGAGAATATTTGTAGTTCAGGGTTGATTTATTACCTATCAGAGAGGGATCCTCAAATGTTCTGAGCTAGCACTGTTTCCATAAACTTTGCCCTCTCTTCCAGGTCAGAGAGGACTATAACAAGCACTAAGCATCACTTAAAAATACATAGTTAGATACTTTGTGAATTGATGATAATTAAAAAAAAACTGTCTAACTTCCTGTAGGTCCTTAATTAAAGATAGAATTGGGGTGAGAGACTGAGCATTTACTGGCTGGATGCCCTTACATGGAGTTCGCAGCAAATATTTTCTTTTTGTGCCCTGATAGAGAAACATCTGCTGCTACCTGGGCTTGAACTTTCAACTTTCCTAATGGGAGGCAAGTATCTTCACCACTAGGCCACCACACCATTTGAATTGATGATAATCAACTCTAATAAAGAATAAATATCTCTGAGTCAGCTTCTAGTGATCATGTACTTTTTGGGGCATGGTATGGAAGTGATTTGGTATTATGATTTTTTAAAAACTGTGGTTGGTTGCACAGTCATCCAGATATTTAGATTGGATTGGACATTTTTATCTACCTAGTACTTCAGAAGGACTGAAGTTCTTTTTGAGAACCTGAGATAGGCAGATATAGTTGTTGTTTTATTGTTTGTTGATTTTACTTGCAAGGTATTTAGCTATAACTGCAGCCACATTGCTTGTTTTGTTTCTTTCAGTAAGCTGGTGATTATATTTGATATTACAGTACTGACAACTTTTAATACTTGTGCTAGCTGTTTCTTTGCAGCAAGATTCAATGCAAGCAATCTTGTTCTGTTCTGTGCTGTTCTAGATGCTCAATTATTCTTTATTTCTATTATTATTATTTTAATTTAGAGGACTTTATTATTCTATTTGATACTTGAGCCTACAACCTTGGGATTTTCTGTTATTCTTCCACCCCAATACAACCCAAACCTGGTTCTGTGTACTTTCTGGATCCAGACTACATTATCCAGATCCTCATTCGAATGAAGAAATATTAATGAAGCCCAACTAATTAATATATTATTGAGTAATCAGACTATATTTTCTGTTGAAATAAGAGTCAGACATAGATTGCTCGTGACAGCCCAAAAGGCAGAGTTATAAAATGGCAAGTTCAAAGTCAAGTTTTTGCAACAAAAAATCATTGCAACTCAATAAATAGTAATTGCATTTCTTCTTTTTCAAAAAATGTAGCCGTAAATGTTTCTTCCTGTTGGAAGTTAAAGAAATGAAGGACAATGAAGTTGAAGCTTCATTTCATTTCCCCCTGAAGCTCGAGGCAGCTATTAATTCTGCTGCCCTAGCCACATTTCCATTTTTCTCCCCTACTGGGACAAGCTTGAATATGTCTGACAGTATGTTGTAGACATATTAGTGAAAGACATTAACCTTGGATGCCACTTAACATGTGGGAAGAGTTGTTAGTTCCTGCCCTGTGTATCATGATAAAATGAGAGCCAACCTCCACTGCAAAAATAAAGCCAGGCACTCTATGCTTGTTTCTACATCTGTCTTCATAAATTGTTCCTTTCGGTGACAGCAGCCACTGTGCATGAAAAGAGTAAGATGTGCATTAAATTCCGTTGAATAAAACGATCGCACTGGGCTGTTCCAGAAAGATTTTGCAGCTTCCTAAGTCAAGCAGGAGTTTCTTCAAAATAACCTTTTCAACTTTGGGGGGGGGGGGGAACAATGGAAAAAAAACTCAACCCTGTGTTGCCATCATTGGTAGAAACAGAATCAATAAACTTTATGTCAGGATGACTAGAGGAATATATCATGTAGATAGGATAGGACAGAATAGAATGGAATGGAATGGAATAGAATAGAATAGAATAGAATAGAATAGAATAGAATAGAATAGAATAGAATAGAATAGAATAGAACAACAGAGTTGGAAGGGACCTTGGAGTTTTTCTAGTCCAGACCCCTGCTTAGGCACGAAACCCTATTTCAGACAAATGGTTATCCAATATCTTCTTTAAAACTTCCAGTGTTGGAGCATTCACAACTTCTGGAGGCAAGTTCTTCCACTGATTAATTGTTCTCACTATCAGGAAATTTCTCCTTAGTTCTAGGTTGCTTCTCTCCTTGATTAGTTCCCACCCATTGCTTCTTGTCCTACCTTCGGGTGCTTTGGACAACAGCTTGACTCCCTCTTCTTTGTGGAAGCCCCTGAGATATTGGAAGACTGCTATCCTGTCTCCCCTAGTCCTTCTTTTCATCAAACTAGACATACCCAGTTCCTGCAACCGTTCTTCATATGTTTTAGTCTCCAGCCCCTTAATCATCTTTAACTGATACAATTTACACTGAGCTAAATTTAATGTTATCATATCATTGTTGTTCCTTGGAGTGGTGTATTGGCCTAGAGGTGGAGCTCTCATCTCACAATCAGGAGGCTGTGAGTTCGATCCTAGGTAGAGACAGATATTTCTGTCTCTGGGCACAATGGGGATATATCTACTGAACAAAACTCCGCATTGGGGACAAGAAGAGAATCCAGCCATAAATCACTCTGCTAGCTCCTTTCAGTTCCTCAGACTCCATCTCACAAGGGATTATGGGGTCATTAAAAGATGATGATGATGATATAATTGTTGTTCCTATAAAGTTTCTGGCCTGATATTCTAAAGCAGATCTTCCTCCCTATATCCCTACCCTTCAGATAAGGTTTATGCCAGGGTTCCAAATAGCATCCAAAAGTGAATCAGAGTCCAAGGCAAAGGATTCCTCAAAGTTCCAATTTATTAAGAGAGCCACATTGGAATGTTGGAAAAACCCAAATCTGAAAGCTTTCCCATGCTGGCAGTTCCACCCATCCAGATCCAATCAGGTGCAGAGGTGCAAAGACAAAGGATGACCTTGGCTTTCTAGAAAGAATTTGACTACATAGCATCTAACTCCGTACCATCCCCCTCCCATTTTCCCCACAATAGAAAAAGGCACAGTAGAATAATAGAAAGTATGGCAGGCCAAAGAGCAGAAAGAAAACTGCAGACCTGACAGTTTAATTATGCCTTTCTTGTGGAAATCACACTTTCAACAAACTTCTGTGATGATATAACTCATTCCTGTTCAGTTACAGTTAGCACAAACCTTGTACACTTATGACCTCAGTTTCAGGTCAATCGGTTGACCAGGTTGCTGATGAAACTGCCATTGTTGTGACTTCTAGTGTTGGAATCATTGCTTCAAAGGGTGGTGTTTAGAAGATGATTTAAAATTGTTGGGAGCTTTGATGGCACTTTGAGTGGCACCAGGCTATACTCTTGGCATTTTCCTTCCAGATGTTTTGTTTCATGACTCAGTCACATGCCAACCGGAATCCCTTTCGGTGAGATAGGCAGCTGTACAGATTTGATACATGAATGAATGAATGGATAAATGAAAACATTAGAAAATGCCAACCCTTATAATTAAGGCGCAAGAGGATTCTATTGGGTGTTCCTCTGCAGGAGTCTGTGATGTGTCCGATGAATTTCATTGGACACAATAAGACCCCTAATTCAAAAAGATAAATCAATATCAGAAAGGAAGGTTCCAAGAGCTACCACTCAATGGGGCTAACTCAAAAACCGATGCTTCTTAGGGCTTACAGCACTCACTGTGTAATTTCTCAGTTGTAAATTAAAGTTTTACTAACAGCCCATTCAAGACTTGTTAGCCTGCTGGCTTATAGGAAGTCTAGCAGGAAAGCAAGACGTCTCCACCATCTAGAGCTTAAATAATGGATTTCCCTTGTCTATTGATAGGACTGGGTAGGTCTATTGGTCAGAATTAAATGGAGGCTGTGTTTGAACAGCAGGGTCCAATGTGATAGCAGCTACAGATTTCCCCTACCAGATTTTACAATTGAAGAGCTATGAGCTTCAATATTACTATTGTTAACTCCAGGAAGCAATCATCTTCTTCTTCTTCTTCTTCTTCTTCTTCTTCTTCTTCTTCTTCTTCTTCTTCTTCTTCTTCTTCTTCTTCTTCTTCTTCTTCTTCTTCTTCTTCTTCTTCTCTTCTTCTCCCTCCTCCTCCTCCCTCCTCCTCCTCCTCCTCCTCCTCCTCCTCCTTTTCCTTTTTCTCCTCATTCTCCTTCCCCTCCTCATTCTCCTTCTCCTCCTCTCCTCCTCCTCCTTTCCTCCTCCTCCTCCTTCTCCTCCTCATTCTCCTCCTCCTCCTTTTCTCCCCCTCCCTCCCTCCTGCACCATCAATCATTTTATGCAATCCTCCAGAATTCAAGAGATATCCTAATCATAAAAGAGAACTGAGTCAAACTCTTAATCTGTATCTCTTCTTCTAATCTCCTCTTCTAAATGACCCTTCCACATTTTACCTTCTGGCTAGTGCTGGTGTTTGGTGGGTGGCCCACACTCTAATTACACAAACTGTTCTGTCTTTCTTTTTTTTTCTTTCAGAGATGTCATAACAAAACCAAATGCATGTCTCATCGGACAGGTTAATGAGTGTCACTGAGGTCAGTCCTTGTAGATCATCTTTACAGGTTAATCATGCAGGTCAATGAGCTTCCTTGCAGGTTAATCACTACGGGGCAAAAATGCAAGTCAAGGATCACCATGTAGGTCAATGAACGGAGATCTGAGCACACAATCTCAAATGCTTTCCAAATGCAGTCACTTTTGATGCCTTCTAGTCTCCTCTTGCTATTTCTTAATGTTTTGCCTTTCTTCTCTTTCTTTCACATGAAAAAAACACCTCACATGTCAGTTAAACATATGTAGGGATTCTCAGTCATCTAGGTCATGGTTGTCCCAAAGGTGCTTTTTTGTTTTGTTTTCAACAGACAACTAGAGGTTTTTTTTTGTCTTTTTTCTTTTGAAGATGTTTCACTTCTCATCCAAGAAGCTTCTTCAGCTCTGAGTGGGTGGTGGGGAATGGAAGGATTTATACTCATTGCAGACAGCTAGGTAAAGGTTCCCCTCACACATTCCCAACTCAGGAGGCGGTACTCATCTCTGTTTCAAAGCCAAAGAGCCAGCGCCGTCTGAAGACATCTCTGTGGTCATGTGGCCAGCATGACTAAATGCCAAAGGTGCATGGAATACTGTTCCCTTCCCACCAAAGGTGGTCCCTATTTTTCTACTTGCATTTATTACATGCTTTGAAACTGCTAGGTTGGCAGAAGCTCGGACAAGTCACGGGAGCTCACTCCATTACACGGTACTAGGGATTCGAACCGCTGAACTGCCGACCTTCTGATCAACAAGCTCAGTGTTTTAGCCACTGAGCCACCGCATCCCATGTTTGTGCTATAAGAGGACAGAAAAGCTGGTATCATTCTATGCTTTGGTTAAGCCCATTGTTCGTACCAAACCAATGTGGTCTTATAGTAAAAGAAGCTCTTTTTAAAAATGTTTTCCCATTTTTCAATCAAAATGTGGGTAGCTTCTTGATATATGTCATCATATTCATAGGAGATAACATTTTTAATATGCGTAGTTGCGCCTTGGTGGTGCAGTGGTTTGAATGCAAGAATTGCAGGCTAATTCTGCTGACTGCCGACTGCCAGCAGTTCAAGTCTCACCTGCTCAAGGTTGACTCAGTCTTCCATCCTTCCAGGTCAGTAAAATGAGAATCCAGATTGTTGGGGGTAAGAGACTGACTCTGTAAACTACTTAGAGAATGCTGTAAAGCATTGGCAAGTGGTATATAAGTCTAAGTGATATTGCTATTTACTAGATTCACTTAATTTTTGTCTTTTGACTTTCCTTTAAGTACTCCAGAAAGTATCAAAATGTCTGAAATAAGAAGCTGCAGTACTTTCTAGACTCGGTTGTCTCTGTGTCTGTCTGACTGTCTGTCTCTGTGTGTGAGAGAGACAAAGAAAGAAAGAAGGAAAGAAAGAGAGAGAGAGAGAGAGAGAGAGAGAGAGAGAGAGAGAGAGAGAGAGAGAAAGAGAAAGAGAGACAGAAAGATCCTATTGCTAGAAGATTAAGTCAGGATAATAAGCTTACTTACTGCCTATTCTTCCCATAATGTGAATTAAGTTGGGATGAGCAAATGTTTACGGATGAAGGTAGACTTGAATGAAAAAAATATGGGTGGCCGTTCTGTGTAGTGGTGAGAGTACTAGACTAGAATTTGGGAGACAATGAGCCTCTCCTCCCTGTAGCTGTGGAAGGCAACTGGATGGCTTTGGGTTAGTCAATTCTTTCTCATCCCAAGCCAACTGAAAGAGCTGTTCTGAAGAAGAACATTTTGTACGTCACCCTGGGTTGCATAAAATCTAAGATGGGAGATAAATTAGTAAATATATATATATTTAAAAACCTCCAGATCGTACACCAACATCTTAACTACTTCACTGCAGTGTCACTCTGTTTGCAGCATTTCCTGTACAGCGACAGTTACTAAGCACTGAAAAAATGGAATATTGCACCTTATTTATAGCTGCTTTCTATATCCTGGTTTCTGATCAATACTATTCTACCAATACTAGCATCCCAGTCAGAAACAGAGCAAGCCAGGTTTATTCCTAGTAAATCAATAGGGTGTTTTATTTTCCCTTTGCTGTACAATTCTTTAGAGAATAGCCTGGGAATCCATCTAGCAATGATTATCATTATATAGCTAAGTCCGAGTTGCTTTTTTGCTATCTACGGCTTTTGATCCTGTAAAACCAAGAATTGATTTTTCTTCTTCTTCACACACATGCACAAATCCTAAATCGATGTTGTGTTTCCATTGTGTGGTAGGTAGGCCAGAGCAGGTAGTTGTGTGGCATGTGACCACAGCATGTTGTAGAAAGAAGATGCTGGAAAGTTTCAAAAGCAGCGTTGTTGTTAGTTGCAAAGTCATGTCCGACCCATCACAACCTCATGGACAATGTTCCTCCAGGCCTTGCTGTCCTCTACCATCCTCTGGAGTCCATTTAAACTCATGCCAACTGCTTCTGTGACCTCAGACTCTGTCGTCCCCCTGTTCTTCTGCCCTCAATCGTTCCCAGCATTAGGTTCTTCTCCAGGGAGTCCTTCCTTCTCCTTAGGTGGCCAAAGGATTTGAGTTTCCTTTTCAGGATCTGGCCTTCTAAAGAGCAGCCAGGGTTGATCTCTTGTAGGACTGATTGGTTGGATCACCTTGCAGTCCAAGGGACTCGCAGGAGTCTTCTCCAGCACCAGAGTTCAAAGGCCTCCATTCTTTGGTGCTCAGCCTTCCTTATGGTCCAACCTTCACAGCCATCCACTGCAACTGGGAAAACCACAGCCTTGACTAGACACACTTTTGTTGGCAGGGTGATGTCTCTGCTTTTTAGAATGCTGTCTAGATTTGCCATAGCTTTCTTCCCCAGGAGCAAGCATCTTTTAATTTCTTGGGTACCTGGACTCTAAAGTACCTGGACACAGGCTCTAAAAAGCTATCAGTACCTGGACTCTAAAGAGCTATTTAGTTTCCATGTCTTGGTTGCAACCAAGTAACATTTGGTGGAGATCCACATTTCTCACTGATTTTCCCCCTTGGTGGAATTAACTGTCAGCCAGAAAGTCTTTGCTTCTAATGCTAGCTATCTTGCAAGATGTATAAACCAATCTTGCAAGCATGAATCGTCTTGGGCTGGAAGCTCCTGTATCTAGTCCGTCAGTTTTGTTTTAAAGAGCTTTCCACTTTGCGTGTGGCTTCATGCAGCATTTGACCCTTTGAGGCCTACAAGCAAGCATCGGTTAGCTTAAATCAAAGGGCAGACCCATTGTGATTTTCACTCAATACTGAAAAATAGAAGGGGCACCGCAGTCAGAAAGCCAGCTCTCTCCCCAAGCTTTGTCCAACTATCCTCAAGATCTTAATCTGTCATAAGTCATGTCAAACAACCACAAAATAGCATTTCTGTTTTGGGGGAACTTGCTGGCTTCATTAAAGCTCTGTGCCCTGCAACACAAATAGGCTTTTCATCATTGTTATCTCTGTTCTCACTTAGGAGGTATGATAACACATATTTCATAATGCCAATTTTAGAGGTTTTTTTTTTTTTAAGCAATCCTCCCTCCCAACCTACTGTTTGTATTCTGGAGCTATTTTACTTTGTTTCCCTTCTAATTTAAAAAGCTTGGTATTCAGAAAAGAAACGCAGTGGCTCAGTGGCTAAGATGCGGAGCTTGTTGATCAGAAAGGTAAGCAATTTGGTGGTTCGAATCCCTAACGCCGCGTAATGGAGTGAGCTCCCGTTACTTGTCCAGCTTCTGCCAACCTAGCAGTTCAAAAGCACGTAAAAAATGCAAGTAGAAAAATAGGAGCCACCTTTAGTGGGAAGGTAACAGCGTTCCGTGCGTCTTCGCCATTGAGTCATGCTGGCCACATGACCACAGAGACGTCTTCGGACAGCGCTGTCTCTTCGGCTTTGAAACGGAGATGAGCACTGCCCCCCAGAGTCAGGAACAACTAGCACATATGTGCAAGGGGAACCTTTACCGTTACTTTATTTAGATATACAAATCAACCGAGAAGAATTGAGCCCGTAAAACTATTATTAAAAATAACCCTTTGGGGCAGAGAGCAAATAAGGAGGAATAATTCAAAGTAATACAAAACTATGTTTACTGTCATAACTTGAGTGGATGTAACTAACAGCTTTTCTGCGAGGGGGGAATTATCAAATGATGATGAAAAAGGAGACCCTCTTTGCTAAATTTTATATACCCTGTACCTATTTACTCGAGAGTAAATCTTATTTTGATTGTACGCCGCCCCGAGTCCTTCGGGAGAGGGTTGCGGCTAATCAAATAAAATTATTATTATTATTATTATTATTATTATTATTATTATTATTATTATTATTATTATTATTATTATTATTATTATTATTATTATTTGTAGGATGCAAGCAATATCAGCTAGGTGACTGTTATTTTGAAGAAGATATTTTGTTAGAAATATGTTCAGTTTTTCAATAAATGTTATTTTCCTATTTTCCTATTTACTATCTGTATTTTGAAGCCCAAAAGCAAAAACATTGGAAATCGCTTTATAATAACTCAGAACACTCCAGTGAGAATGTAAGACGTTTATATGTAAAATTATTTAAATCAGCCGTATATTTACCCTTCCCATACAGCTGGTTAATTCACATCTTAACTCCCCTAAAGTTGAGAAGTTAGATGGAATTCTTGGTTTGCAGATAGATTTATACGATTTTTACCCTTTTGGGTTTTGAAATGATAATGCACCCAATTTCTCCATTCAAAATGTAATTAAATTTGAATCCAACCTAGTGTAAATGTAAATATCAAGTGAGCATCTGGATCAAACCCCAGGAAATGGTGATTTCTCTTCATGATGGTATTTCGGCTTCTGTAATTTTATTTTAAGGATGTTGTTACTGTTAAAAAAATATTTTTTTTTCCAGAAAAGCATTCCAGCTGAATTCCAGTAAGTTATACTACAGTAGCTCATTTATCAACCTCATTAGCCAACATGTTCTTGCTCATTCAACTTCCAACCCATAGACTTTATATTAATGTTTGCAATTTAACACAGTTACCCTGCAAGTCACAGCCTAACAACTTCATTATCTTCTCAATTGCAAATGAATAATTCCAACACCAGCTTGCTCCGTGTTTCAAAAATGGTGGGAAAAAAAATAGGTAAAGGTTCCTCTTGCACGTATGTGCTAGTCATTCCCAACTCTAGGGGGCAGTGCTCATCTCCATTTCAAAGCCGAAGAGCCAGTGCTGTCTGATGACAATTCTGTGGTCATGTGCCCAGCATGACTAAATGCCGAAGGTGCATGGAATACTGTTCCCTTCCCACCAAATGTACTCCCTATTTTTCTACTTGCATTTTTACATGCTTTCAAACTGCTAGGTTGGCAGAAGCTGGGACAAGTAATGGGAGCTCATTCCATTATGTGGCACTAGGGATTCAAACTGCCGAACTGCCGACCTTTCTGATCAACAAACTCAGTGTCTTAGCCACTGTGTCCCATGGGAAAAATGTAGAGAGGCTTTATTTATAGAGAGATAGAATGTTATCAATCCTGACATCAGAGGTTAATGGAGTTTTTTCTGCCTTCTGGTGCTTTCCTTCTTCAGTAGTTCCTCTCCTTCCTTTCTTCAGATTTGCACTGGAGAATCTATGAAAAGTGATCTGAGAAAGTTCAGGGAAAACTTATTGCATTCCAGTGGTACACTCTCTCATGTCAATTCAATTCAACTTGTTACAATCAAAGCTCAGCCAGTAGGTCATTATTAGTGATGAGGAGAACTTAGCAGATAGAAAGAAATGGATAAGGATGGTCTGTGTTGTTCCTCCGTGTCGTATAATATCTGTGGGTATATGCATAATTTTGTATTTATTTATTTATGTATTTTCTTTGAAGATGTTTTGCTTCACACCCAAGAAGCTTCTTCAGCTCTGGATCCTTGGATGAGAAGCAAAATGTCTTCAAAGGAAAAAAAAAACAAGGAAGTCCAGTTGTCCCCTGAAAAAGAAAGAAAGAAAAATATTTTGAGTGCCTTTGATATTCCACTTATTTTTTTTTTAAAAAGTGATGATCCATCAACACATTACAAAATTATAGAAAAGAATAACAGTTGGACGGGACTTTTGAAGATCTCCTAGTTCAACCCCCTGCTTAAGCAAGAAACCCTACACCACTTCAGACAATTGGTTATCCACTCTCTTCTTAAGAACTTCCAGTGTCGGAGCATTCACAGCTTCTGGAGGGAAGTTGTTCCACTGATTAATTGTTCTTACTGTCAGGAAATTTCTCCTTAGTTCTAGGTTGCTTCTCTCCTTGACTAGTTTCCACCCATTGCTTATTTTCCTACCCTCAGATGCTTTGGAGAAAAGCTTGACTCCCTCTGCTTTGTGGCTGAGATATTGGAAGACTGCTATCATGTCTCCCGTAGTCCTTCTTTTCATTAGGCCCAGGGTACCTGCGAGACCACCTACTGCCACCAGTAGCCTCCCACCGTCCAGTACGATCCCACAGAGTTGGCCTCCTCAGGGTGCTGTCGGCCAGGCAGTGTCGGCTGGTGACCCCCAGGGGGAGAGCCTTCTCTGTGGGAGCGCCTTCCCTCTGGAATGAGCTGTCCCCGGAGCTTCACATAATCCCCGATCTCCGGTCCTTCCGATGCGCCCTAAAAAGTTGGCTTTTCCAGGAAGCCGGCCTGGCCTGTTAATTTTAATTTTAACTTATTTTAAATTTATTGTTTTTCTTTAAATTCGGTTTGTTTTTTTGGATATGGATTTAATCTTTTTTAACTTTTGGGATGTGTGTGTTTTTAATGTTGTACGCCGCCCTGAGTCCTTTTGGAGAAGGGCGGCATATAAATCCAAATAAACCAAACCAAACCAAACCATTAAACTAGACAAGCCCAGTTCCTGCAACCCTTTTTCATATGTTTTAGCCTCCAGTCCCCTAATCATCTTTGTTGCTCTTCTCTGCACTCTTTCTAGAGTCTCAACATCTTTTTTTTGCATCGTGGACACCAAAACTGTTCCAGACGCAACTGCTTTGATTTTAGATTGGAATATCTTTTAAAAAAAACATTTTCATGAAAGTCAGAATGAAAACAAAATTCAGTAAAAAAAAAAAGGGGGGGGGGACAGAGAACACAATGTATGTGAATATGAGGCAGGAAAACTGAAACATCCAAGAAGAAAGGCAAAAGGAGCCAATTGAACAATATTGCTCATTTAAAAAGGAAGAATTTCTAGTTGTTCAATATTGGCTCAGTTTAGTTTAGCTACTTATTGAAAAATGCATTATTGAGTGGGAAAAGATGCCTAAGAGTTGCCTTAGGGAAGTGATAATTCATGTTCTGACAGGTAATGCATTTAATGCACGTATTTACTTTTTATTCATGAGGAATGACTTGTTTCCCTGCTAGTTGCCCAATCCACTAGAGATTTGTCTACCTCTTTAATGCAACTCATTAAAATATCAGACAAATTTCTATTATTAGAAAATTAGGAGAGAGTGATCAAATATGTTCAAATAAGGGTACGTTCATAAGGGAGAACAATAGATTTCATACACAATTACGAGTAGTACACTCTTAATATTAGTACTGGTAAGGGAGCGTGGTGAAAATAATCAATTATTTGGCCATACAGCTAGAATAAATAAAGACAAATTGGAAAAACAAATTAGAATGGAATGGAATAACAGAGTTGGAAGGGATCTTGGAGGTCTTCTAGAATAAATAAAGACAAATTGGAAAAACAAATTAGAATAGAATGGAATATCAAAGTTGGAAGGGATCTTGGAGGTCTTCTAGTCCAACCCCCTGCCTAGACATGAAACCCTATACCACTTCAGACAAATGGTTATCCAATCTCTTCTTTAAAACTTCCAGTGTTGGAGCATTCACAACTTCTGGAGGCACGTTGTTCCATTGATTAATTGTTCCTCATTGTTAGGAAGCAGGGGGTTGGACTAGAAGACCTCCAAGGCCCCTTCCAACTCTGTTATTCTATCTTTATTCCTGCCTGGAGTTAAATAAGGGTTAATGGAATTCAAGTTCACTTGTGGTTATGTAGCGATCCTTGGCTGATCCCTCTTTTAACTCTGTCCCCAACAATTGTGGGCTGCAGGCGGTACGCCCCGGTACGGGTGTACCGGAGCCTGCCCGGAGCACTGGATGCCGTTATGTTCCGGTGCTCCGGAGGGCCCGCCCGAGATACTTACCGACCTGAGCAGCTGGAGAATCCCTGAAGCTCGTGGAGGCGCTAAGACACCTGTTGGAACGGGATCCGGAACCCACCACTGGTCCCCAGGTTTTGCCAGCCCTTTTCCTATCTTGAGTGAACTAATTCCTTTTCCTTTCTCTGATCTCATGCCCTAATTTCTGTTTCTTACTCCTTTTCTGTGCTTTGAATAATGCTGTTCCCTCTGCAAGGAAATACTGTCAAAGGAACGTGTGCAATTATCAATTCTCACTAATTCCCTTTTCGCTTTGTGAAATAAGTAGACTTCATTCAGTCGTGGCAAACCCGAATTCCATTGACTTCAAACAGTTTAGTATGTCTAAATATGGATCTAAATCTTGGCAATTAACCACACAAAGATTGTTCTCCCTTTTAATAGAAGAAGTGAAATCTTTTTTAAACAAGCAAACAGAATATTTAACTCTATGAATGTGTTATTATTTTGATTGCCGTTCCTGTCCAGAATTCCCTAATGCTTTCACACAGATGTTACATGATTTTATGACTGCCCATAATTGATGCATTTCTATGCTGCCTGGTAGGAGAAATTGAAGAGATTTAGCAAGTTAGGACAAAAGGCAGTCACACTTTCCTGTTACAGCTTCCCTATTGATCAGAGATCCCAATCCTTGCAAATTTGTGTTCTGAACAAGTGTTGTGATAGCATTTGTGTTACTTCTCTGAGCAGCCCCAACGCAAAAAAGATAATTGCACCAAGATCATTCAGGGCTTGTTCTTTTCATCTATGATGAATCCATGATGGATCATGACAGACGTGAACCCTGGACCCTCCCTAACAAAATGAAATTCAATGTAGAGGAAAGAAAAGTCTGACACTTAGGCAAGAAGAACCAAAAGGACACATATAAACTGGTATCTGGTGAAACCAGGCTTAATAGCTGTAACTGTGAGTGAGACCTTGGGGTCTTAGTGGACAATGAGCTAAATATGAGCTAGTAGTGTGCAGCGGCAGCCAAAAAAAACCTCCAATGCAATCCTAACTTGCATTACAGTGTCAACTCATAAAGCATTGGCATGTTGTTATAAATTGTCATGGTGAGGAAAGAGGGGAGGCGCATTCCACGCATAGCTTCGGCTAGTGTCGGATCTCGGATTAATACAGCAGGCTTGTGAGGCATGCACCTTGTTGGAGAATGTGAATTATGACACAGACTCAGGGGAGGGAAGGAACATGGGTAAAATTCAGCCATAATTCAAATGCGGTTAGATCTGACTGCAATGAAGTATTGCCGAAATGGTGTTCCTAATAAATGACTGGTTTTCTTTTGAAACTTGGCCTGAGGCTCATGAATTAATCAGGACATCTTTCAGAAACCTGTCATACAGAGGAATTAAATGAAGATCAACTGAGCTACTAATACCACTCCATAAAGTCTTAGTAAGACCATACCTAGAATGCTGCATCCAGTTTTGGTTACCAAACTATAAAAAAGTTGTTGAGACTCTGGAAAGAGTGCAGAGAACAGCAAGCAGGATGATTAGGGGACTGGAGACTAAAACATATGAAGAAAGGTTGCAGGAACTGGGCATGGCTAGTCTAGTAAAGAGAAGGACCAAGGGAGACATGATATCATCTTCCAATATTTGAGGGGCTGCTACAGAGATGAGGGGACCAAGCTATTCTCCAAAGCACCTGAAGGACAGACAAGGAATAATGGATGGAAACCAAAGAAGGAGAGATTCAACCTGGAAATAAGGAAAAATTTTCTGACAGTGAGAACAATCAACACATGGAACAGAAGTTGCCTTCAGAAGTTGTGGCTTTATCACTGGAAGCTTTCAAGAAGAAACTGAACTGCTATTTGTCATAAATGGTGTAGGGTCTCCTGCTTGAGTGGGGGGTTTGACTAGATGACCTTGAAGTTCCCTATCAACTCAGTTAATCTGTTAATGTCCTCCTGGATCTGAAAAAAGATAATTTTCTGGTTAGGAAAGTTAGTGAATCACTTCGCAGGTAGATTAAATATGGAGACTGTTTATACCAGAGGGGTTTTATTCCAGTAGTTCACAAGCACCATCTATTTTGGGCTGGTCTTCAATCTCATTCCCACCCTAGAGGTCATTCTTCAGATCATAGTCCATCTATCTATCATAGCCACAATGTCATAGGAAATCTTCTATCATCTATGTGGCATCTGTTAATTATTATTTTATTGTGATGCATTGGAGCAATCTGCCTGTGGCATGTTATTTTCTAGCTGACAACTCAGAGGGGTTCTTACGAGGAATGTAGAATAGAAAGAAGGTCCAATAATGTAGCATTGGACCAAAGACTGGGAAGTGACAAACAGAAGCTGTAAATTCCAGTTGCTTTCAAGTGCTACAACCATCTCACCTACTTTCAGGGACAATAAAAGGCATCCATAACCGAAGCTCAAACTGCTCAGACATTCAGTCGGTGATATTTTACTTGTCAGTGAATTGTACCTGAAATGAAATTTCAGGAAACTTTGGAGACTGAACGGAATTCAAAGAGCCAGCAATTCGAAAACTGGAAAATGTGTTTGAGGTTGCACCGGGAGAAGTGTGGTTGCCAAAACACGGGGACAACACAGTTCCTTTCTAGTCTTCACCAGTTGGAAGACACTTTGAGTACTTTGTCCAGTTCTGAGCATCAGGTTTTAGAGAGAGATTTTGGAGAAATTGAAACATCGATAAAGCTAGATATTAGGGATTGAGAAATCAAGAGTGTGGAAACTAAGTCTGTTTAGACTTGAAAAAGATTGTCTGATGTGTATGTAATGTCATTTCTGAAGTACCTGAAGGAGATTGCTTAGGAAAAGGTCAAGGCTTCTTCCTTCCTTCCTTCCTTCCTTCCTTCCTTCCTTCCTTCCTTCCTTCCTTCCTTCCTCCTTCCCTTTCTCATTCCCTCCTTCCTTTCTTTTTATTTCTTTCTGTCTGTCTTTCTTTTTTCCTCTCTCCCTCCTTCCCTCTCTTTCTTTCTTTCTTTCTTTCTTTCTTTCTTTCTTTCTTTCTTTCTTTCTTTCTTTCTTTTTCTCCAGAGTATAAGACATTGGAATAAAGTCTATATATCGGAATAAAAACTACAACAAAGCCATTCTACTTGAATATTACAAAAACTGTTTTTATTTTATGTTAAACATTTGATATGGTAGTACCAGTTGTCCAGATCAGTGGTAAAGTGCCTGTCAGAATGTGACCAAGTTAAGGTTTGAACGTCATTGGGATCATTTAATTTGTTTTTCTACACAATATAGAAATTTAAGTTTTCTCATGGATAGTATAATGTTAATTAATGTGACACTTTGACCCCTCTTTTTTAGGATGAAGACAATTTGCTCGGGCTGAAGTAGCAAACCTGAAATAAATGAAGCAAACATGAAAAGGGTCAGGCTCAAGGAATCCAAACCATTCATAAGATTGCAACATTTTATTTATTTTAGTTGCATTTCATTTTATTTTACTTGCAAGATTTATTCAAGCCTATAAACAGGAATCTAGTCAACTGAAGTTCAACATTAAATTGGCACCAGATAAGGCTCAACAAAACTGCATATAGTCAAGGTTATGGTTTTACCATTTGCAATGGATGGCTGTGAAAGCTGGACCATAAGGAAGGATGAGCGCCAAAGAATCGAGGTCTTTGAACTATGGTGCTGGAGAAGATGGACTACAAGGTGATCAAACTGGTCAGTCCTAGAGGAGATCAACCCTGACTGCTCTTTAGAAGGCCAGATCCTGAAGAGGAAACTTAAATACTTTGGCCACCTAATGAGAAGGAAGAAGGACTCCCTGGAGAAGAGCCTCATGCTGGGAAAGATGGAGGGCAGAGGAAGAAGGGGACGACAGAGAAGGAGGTGGCTGGATGGAGTCACTGAAGCAGTCGGCATGAGCCTAAATGGACTCCAGAGGATGGTAGAGGACAGAAAGGCCTGGAGGAACATTGTCCATGGGATCGCGATGGGTCCGACACAACTTAACAAATAACAACAAAGGCTCAACAGATTTCAGAGGGGGTTGCACTTGGAGCACTTGTGGGAATGTAACAACTCCAAGCTGATGACTTCCTTAAATCCACCTCCAGCTCTTCTACCTGCTCTTCTCCTACAAAAGGGTGCCCAAATGATATATTTTCTTTTGGGATTCTTTTTTTGTCTTTGTTGTATTCTGGGTTTCTCTCCCTCCAAACAAATACTATTGAACATAAACATGGGTTGCCAGCCAGAAGTTGTGTACTTGGTCAAGGGTATCTGGAAGATGACAGATCTCTGAATTTGAACAAAAATTAGAACTTCATTTAGGTAATATTGGCATTTCAAACTAAGATACATTATTGTAAGGATTGTTTTATGGGGCTTAGAGTCCAATCCAATACACAGAAGCTTACAAATGAGAATTAATGACCTAGAGTTGTGAGTTGGCATGATGGGAGGTGAATAATGGACCATTAACTCAAGATTTTCTCAGTGCTTTAGGTGGAAAATGGACTGGAGAGAAAGCTTCAGTTCATGATTATCTGACCATCTGAGAATTATTCATTACATTTCATTTGATTATTTAGGCTTTGATATATTACAGAGACCTGTTGCAAATTTCTTACAGTTGTTCAGTCATTGCCTTGTTAACAGTGTGAGACTAACTAACTTGGAATCTTCATCACTTTCAAAACTCTATACAAAAAAGCTATACAAAATAGTAGGAAAAACTGTGCAGATGTCATGTTTTCCAGAACATGAATGCAGCTGCCATCTGGATTTTGTAAAAATTTTGCCTTAAAAAAGAAGGAAACATGAACTGTGCTCTCAATCTGAGTTTTTGTGGGTGAGGTTCATGCAAACTATTGGCAGAAGCATAAAGTAATGACTTCTGACTCCTAATTTTGACTAGGGATTTTTGACTAAGGATTCCTACCAGCATTTTGTTCATTGTATTTTATGATTTCTGAATGTATTTATGATTTTGTTGCTTGTATGTTCACTGAGAGCTTATGCACCGGAGACAAATTCCTTGTGTCTCCAATCATACTTGAAAATAAAGAATTATCTTATCTTTTCCTCTCCTCTCCTCTTTTCTCTTCTCTTCTATTCCTTGTTCTCTTCTTCTCCTCTCTTATCCTCTCCTCTCCTCTTTCCTATTCTATTCTATTCTCCATTCCATTATTCTATTCTATTCCTTGTTTTATTCTATTCTTTTCTACTCTACTTTACTCTTTACTCTTCTCTTCCCCTTTCCTCTTCTCTTCTCCTCTACTCTTTCCTCTTCTCTTCTCTGTATTCTATGTATTAATATGAAGCAGCTTGGATATCCCCAGGCTGTGGGGATTCAGAGAGATCATACTGAGTCCATGGAAATAGTAAAGATGCCCTCAAGTTGAACTTTTGGATATCCCATTGGCCCAACCATGCCCAGCCAGCTTTCTTGACTGCAGGATAGAAATGGTTTCCCATGGTCATTTTCCAGTCTTTCTGACTGTTCAATTCAGCCTATTTCTCTGGGTTTTCCAAAGCTAATCCTGCTGAACATCTCAACCCAAATAAGAACAATCAAGGTATGCCACCTGCTGGAATTTTAATACACAGCTTCTTTGTCTCCCGTAGGAAGTTCCTTTTCATTCTAATGGAATTCCCTCACCTCTGGCAGCAGCAGAGAGTTGGATTTCCTCATTGAGTCCCGTCTTCCTTGGAAATCTCAGCCAAAAACTGCAATGGAAATAGTTCTGTTTGGAAGTTAGATCAGTGCCAAATGCCAAATGGATTTATAAGATTATAATGGGTCCCTAAAGCTACCCTAATAGTAAAGCTACCCTAAAAGCTACCCTGTAGTATTACTAATAGACTAGTATGTTGTAACATTCTAAATAAGACTGATGGGTTTTCAATTGAAAAAGAGTCTAAAGAGTCACATTTAGAGATCTTGTCTATGTATGTATGTGTACATAGAGATAGTTAGATAGATAGATAGATGATAGATAGATGATAGATAGATCGCTAGATCGCTAGATCGCTAGATCGCTAGATCGCTAGATCGCTAGATCGCTAGATCGCTAGATCGCTAGATCGCTAGATAGATAGATAGATAGATAGATAGATAGATAGGAGATAGATAGATAGATAGATAGATAGATAGATAGATAGATAGATAGATAGATAGACAGACAGACAGACAGACAGATACGATAGATAGATAGATAGATAGATAGATAGATAGATAGATGATAGATAGATAAGAGATAGATAGATAGATAGATAGATAGATAGATAGATAGATAGATAGATAGATGATAGATAGATAGATAGATAGATAGACAGACAGACAGACAGATACGATAGATAGATAGATAGATAGATAGATAGATAGATAGATAGATAGATAGATAGATGATAGATAGATAGATAAGAGATAGATAGATAGATAGATAGATTGACAGACAGACAGACAGACAGACAGACAGACAGACAGACAGACAGACAGAAATGCTTTAAAAGAATGCTCTTTTCCTCCTTTGGTGGTGTAATACAGTAGTGGTGGGAAACAGAGAAGTAATCTTATTAATTTCCATCAGCCATGAAAATATTGTAACCATTGATGTGTGACACATCCCCACACATGCTCACAATTCAGTTAGAGACATTATTTATCTAGTTATTAGAATCTTCAAATTATTTTTCAGCTCAAAAATAAAAAGGACCTCCTCAGAGACTTTCACTTTGGAACTTGACATTGGCTTGAAACTTTAATAAGCTATCTAATTCAGAAAATAAAGAATGAGGAACTGTCTTTTAAAAATTCAGAAAAAAATATCAATACATTTGAAATTACTCTAAACCCATTCGATGATGACGATGATGATGATGGTGATGATGATGATGAAGAAGAAGATGAAGCCTAGGTGTAATGGAGTGTGCCCTGAAGGAGAAGAGGAGGAACGAATTAAGAGACACTGCAATCCCAAACTGCATAAGGGAGAAAGGAAGAGGTTTATGGGAGCCCCATTCTAAAATCTCTCATGATACATCTAGTAGGTAATAGAATTATACTTTTACTTCAGCAAGATTCTGTCCATAGAGTGTAAGCAAATAAAGAGCCTTGCTGGTGCAGTGGTTAGTGTGCAGTATTGCAGGTTAATTATTCCGACTGCCAGCAATTCGATCCTGACCAGCTCAAGGTTGACTCAGCCTTCCATCCTTCCGAGGTCGGTATAATGAGAACCCAGGTTGTTGTGGGCAATATGGTGATTCCATAAATCCACTTAGAGAGTGCTGTAAAACACTATGAAGTGATATATAAGAGCTGAAGAAGCTTCTTGGATGAGAAGTGAAACATCTTCAAAGAAAAACCAGTAAGTCCATTTGGGACAACCATGACCTGGATGACTGAGAATCTCCATAGACAACTGTTGAAATTAATTGCTTCAGAGTGGAAAGAGTACTGGAAAATATTATGAAAATGCATGAGATAATATTTTGTGCAGCTTGACTTCCATCGTCTGAAATTAGTATAGCTGTGGGGATTGGCAAGGAAGGAGAAATAAAGTATCTATATCTATAACTACCCATAGCTATAGCTATGTCAGCTACATCTATCATTTATACCTATTATATCGTTTAGCTTTCTTTTCCTCCTTCCTGCCATATAAATGTTTCGGGCAAAAAATTTTCTCTGCATTGATGATTTCAAAGATACTGGATCAACTCCCTGACTTAGAATAGAATAACAGAGTGGAAAGGACCTTGGAGGTCTTCTAGTCCAACACCCTGCTTAGGCCATTACACTAATTCAGAAAAAATGGTTATCCAACATCTTCTTAAAAACTTCCAGTGTTGGGGCATTCACAACTTCTGGAGGCAAGCTGTTCCACTGATTAATTGTTCTAACTGTCAGGAACTTTCTCCTCAGTTCTAAGTTGCTTCTCTCCTTGATTAGTTTCCACCCATTGCTTCTTATTCTACCCTCAGGTGTCTTGTAGAATAGCTTGACTCCCTCTTCTTTGAGATATTGGAACAGTGCTATCATGTCTCCCCTAATCCTTCTTTCTATTAAACTAGACATACCCAGTTCCTGCAACCGTTTTTCATATATTTTAGTCTCTAATCCTCTTATCATATATGTTGCTCTTCTCTGCACTCTTTCTAGAGTCTCCACATCTTTTTTACATCATGGTGACCAAAACTGAATGCCGTATTCCAAGTGTAGCTTTACCAAGGCCTTATAAAGTGGTATTAACCCTTCATGTGATCTTGATTCTATCCCTCTGTTTATGCAGCCTGGAATTGTGTTGGCTTTTTTGGCAGCTGCTGCCCACGGCTGGCTCCTATTTAAATGTTTGTCCACTAGGACTCCAAGACCCCTCTCACAGTTACTACTGTTGAGCCAGGTACCACCTATACTGTCCTTGTGCATTTGGTTTTTCTTGCCTAAAGGAAGAACCTGACTTTTTCAGAAACAAACAAGACAAGCTCTTTCTTAGATGTTTTGCAGCGTTCGATTGCTGACTGATATCAGGATGTCAGTTTTGCGTGGTTTTCATGATACATATTTTTAATCAACCAAAGCCATTTGTGTATGCGACGCCTTATTATGAGGAACCTATCACAACAAGGCTGCCATTTGTTTATTTGAAAGAAACTAAAAGTGCCCATAAACCAAGCCACAATATATGAATACGTAAATTATCGCTCTGTTTCAGAACTCTGTTCCTAAGCAACCCACACTTGAATTGCAGGCACAGGTAGAAGTTATTTTTCTTTCTCTCAAAGGTCTCCAGGGATCTGAAACCTCCATAAAATCCAGGCTTTATAAAAATGATTGTTGGCTTCAATACGAATTTCAGATAGAGGAATAAAAATAAAAATACACAGTCTAGATTTCCAGAATCCAGGAAGGAAAAAAAATGTTGGTTATTATCTTGATGGGTTAACTTAAGGGTTTCTCTTCTCTTCTTTTGCTGGTTATTTTATTTGCAGACTAAAATAACAAATGGATACTCTGCACTAGATTATCAGAGTGACCCTTCCGTCTCCATTGCCCTGTGAAATAATGACTGTTTCTGTCTGGCTTGTTGTTGATTCCCATGTTGTTCTGCTATAGAGAGTGAAAGAAGTCGACAAGGAGAGCTTGAGATTTGCAATGATAGCTGGAAATGGACAGTAGCAAAAATGATGCAAACACACCAAAATAAGGCATTAACCATCACGACCCTCATGTAATGTCCCCCTTGCACAGCTCCTCAGATTCTTACCCAGAGGTTGGCTCAAGCTCATTCCTAGCACATCAGGAACTGTCATTGATTAATGGAATTAATTAATAAGGAAGTCATTCATTAATGACTTTGAACAGTTGCTGAAAGAAATTTACAAGGGGATTCAGCTGGGGATGACTTGCAGGGGTGGACAGTCAGTGAAGAGGAGGAGGAGCTCCTCTTCTGTGATGGATCCAAGAGCACACAAGGCAGAGAAAAGACAAGAGCAATGGAGATCTGCTAGATTACTCAGAAGGCCCCGCCTGTCTTGATGGACTGCACCAGAAAACTATTTAGAATGGCAGGCAGAGAGAGGCATTGCTGGGAACAACATGTTTGGTGTCAGGGTTCTGACCGATGACCTAATTAAATCATGAGCCTTGAGACAAGCTTCAAAATAAATCCAGTTATTTATTAGGAGCTTCATGTCGGCACGTTCCAAGTGAAGCCAACTCTGACCTCACTTAATTCATGCTCTGGCTTTGACCCTGTTCCCCCCTAACCCAAGGTGTTTCATCAGTCACATTTCCCAAACGGAAAATGGGGTGTAGAAGTCCCTCTCTCCAGCCACTGTGGGTCTCCATGGAGATGGCCTTGACATCGAGATGTCTGGAATGCATTTTTGTTTTTACTGAAGTGCAATTCCTTCGCTGCAGCTGGGAGGTTCTGTTCCCCATCCCCCTGCCTATGGAGACTCGAGAGCAGGTCAGGAATGCTTTGTGAGTTGACATTTGGTTTATGGCTGTGTGTTTGTGCCTTGGAGACTCTGAACTTCTTTTGCCATGTGAACTCTTGTGGGTGCAATTCAGTTTGGCCTGGTGGATTTTAAGTTTGGTTGGTGGACCAGGGGGTTGGACTAGAAGACCTCCAAAGTGCCTTCCAACTCTGTTATTTTGCTTTCCGTCACTGTTCCTTGGCTAATTTACCTGATAAATTAGCATTGAGAATAACAATTTAGTAAGAACCACACTTAATCGTGCAGACCATCCCAGTTCAATCCTCCAAAATGAATATGTGCATCTTTTTAATTAGAAATCTATAATATTCTCAAAACCTGTTTCTTGGCTTTATCTATTTTTATTTATTTAAATATTAATTTCATTTATTAAATGTATTGATCTACCGTAAAGTACATGTCGGTCAATTTTTCAGGATTGGAGTACAATTACTGTAAAGTACATGGGTCAATTTTTTGGTTACTTGGTTTGTTTTTCAAATGATATGTTGATGGTTTTATCCATTCAGTCCAGAGGTGGGTTCCCGCAGTCACTTCTGCTGGTTTGCTCATGGGCGTGGCACTTGCACTTGATTCACGCTGTGCACACATGCGCAATGCAATACAATTTGTTAATTTGTTCTGCGCATGCACAGTAGCAAAAAACGAAAAACAAGAACCAGTTCGGGGCTGTGGCAGATTTGGACTGCTGCCGATTGCAGCAACCCAGGCCACCAAACCATTACCAGTTTGGCCAAACTGGTTTGAATGGTAGGAACCCACCGCTGATTCAGTCCTGTCTGACTCTTGGCAATTCTGTGAGCATTTCTCTCCATGGTTTCCGATCTTGCACAGCTTTCTTTGTTGAAATGCTATACTTTTATCAATTTAAGAGAAAAAAAATCAGCACTTCTATTTTTCAATACTTCAGAACATTTCAGGAAATATCTACTAGTAAAATGAAATAAGGTTCAACGTAAAAAAAAACAAGCACAAGCCCTGGACAGCTCATTGCTCACTGTAGCAAAAGACGTTCCTGGTAGACTTTAGGGATTGTGTTCATAGGAAATAATTGATGTCTCCTTTGTTGTATTCCTTTAATTAAAGCTCAGTGTTGAGAATTAAGCGAACATCTTCATGTCTTTCATCAACCAAGGGAAAGAAGTTCACTGGCTAATAAACATCCTTCAAATAATGCAGCGTCTCTCTTCTACATATTCTGCATGGTGACCGAATGCAAATTCTTGTGCAAAATATATCACAGGCCTTACTAACTCTAGAATGTCCAGATGTGGGCTGCAAAACTCCAGATGACTAGTAGGATGTCACCAGACGCTGAAAATTCTCTTTGCTCTCTAGCAGACTTAGAAAATTGAGGATAGCCTTTGGAAGGCTTCCTTGAAGAAGATAATCTACATTTAGAGTCCTAAAAAAAATAATTTCTCTGAATTTTAGTGCCTAGAGGCATTTCAATACTCTTTGGAATGTGTAAGTTAAGGATGAACTGTAATATTTATTTCTCTTTAATTTCTGTGAAAAGCACTTTTTGGGGCTGGAAAATGTTTTGCTTGAGGAACAGCAAAGAGATTGCCTTTTAGGGAGAATAAGTGGATACATTTATTTGTTTATTTATTTGTTTATGTAGTTATTTATTTGTTTATTTGTTTATGTAGTTATTTAGTTATTTAGTTATTTAGTTATTTAGTTATTTAGTTATTTAGTTATTTAGTTATTTAGTTATTTAGTTATTTAGTTATTTAGTTAGGTATTTGGTTAGGTAGTTATTTAGTTATTTAGTTATTTAGTTATTTAGTTATTTAGTTAGGTATTTGGTTAGGTAGTTATGTATTTAGGTATTCATTTCATCAAGCATGAATTATATAACAGATACAAGTATAAACATGATTATGAATACATGAAGTCGTATTTTCTGCAATCGAGTTTGAAGTGGTTTACCTTAAGTTTGTATCTATTGTGTGCTCATGTGTTGTTGTGGTTGAAGCTGAAGTAGTTATTGACAGGTAGGACATTGTAGCAGATAATTTTATGTACTGCGCTTAGGTCAGACCTTAATCGGTGTAGTTCCAAGTTGTCTAATTTCAAGTCTGGTGACCTAAGGTATCCTGTTGTGAGGAGAGGAGTGAAGGACTCTTCTCATGAAATATCTCTGGACTCGCTCAATTGTATTGTATTGCATTCTTAAAGTACAGATTTGGAAATTGAAATAAAACAGCTACTTAAACCATTGTACAAAAAAAGTTTTATAATGCAGAAAGAAGAAACAAGTTCTTTGAACCCTGGAATCAATTGAATCTTTCATAGGAAATCACAATATTGTCATGTTTTCTTCCGTGACTTCATTGGAGGCTCTTGGCATAAGTACTACCGTGTTGAGAAATGTGTGTGCTGTTTTGGGTGATCCACACACACACAAGCTGTAGCAAGTGGGTGGTATCAGAACTCAAGACGGTTGTTACCTATGAGTAATCTTGCCTTGGATACTTCTCAGTTCCTGCAGTTGAGTCTGCAAAGTTTATCTCCAATGGTGCTGCTAGTCTACATGTCACATATGCCAAAAGCAATATTAATCTTTAATTTGTTTATAGCTCAGCCAACTAATTCTTTATTTGGAAAGTAGAAATGAAAGGCAGACTATATCTGGGAATCCAACTTGGGATTCATATTAATTCTCTAAAAAAGGCGTTGCTTATTCAGAAATCTTTGTGTGCAATATGCAATATTCATCATGCGGCTGCTTCCTTCGTTATCACTTCTGCTCAAGTATTATTTCGTTTACAAAAACCCACAGTGGTGAGATGAGGACTTGCTTTTATATTTGCTTTCTCATTTTCTTCATTTTTCTCTCATCTCTTTAGATGATTATAATGAAACGAATATTGATTCTCTTAAATGAAAACAGAAATGAGACTCTATCCCAACCTGATGTTTTTAAAGTTCATTGCTGACACAGAAAAGATGCTTGCATTGAACAGCCTTTGGTGCAAATGACTATTATTTCATCTTTTCAATTATTTCAATCATTTTAATTACGAACTGCTTGGCTATAAAACACACTAAATAAATACTCAGATAGAATGAACAAGCTATAATGTACTGATTGACACAATCTGCTAATCTACTTAATCTACTTGAGGGCTAGCAGAAATTGGAATCCACAATAGAATTTCCAGTGGATTTTTGAAGATGGTGCGCTACCAAAGTTTTGGTCACCATGAGGTAAAACAGATGTGGAGACTCTATAAAGAGTGCAGAGAAGAGCAACGAAGAGGATTAAGGGACTGGAGGCTAAAACATATGAAGAACGGTTGCAGGAACTGGGTCTGTGTAGTTCAATGAAAAAGAAGGACTAAGGGAGACATGATAGCAGTCTTCCAATATCTCAGGGGTTGCCACAAAGAAGGGGGAGTCAAGCTATTCTCCAAAGCACCTGAAGGCAGGACAATAAGCAATGGATGGAAACTAATCAAGGAGAGAAACAACTTAAAACTAAGGAGAAATTTCCTGAAAGTGAGAACAATTAATGTGTGGGACAACCTACCTCCAGAAGTTGTGAATGCCCCAACACTAGAAGTTTTAAAGAAGAGGTTGGATAACCATTTGTCTTAAATGGTGTAGGGTTTCCTGACTGAGCAGGTGACTGAACTAGAAGACCTCCAAGTTCCCTTCCAACTCTGTTATTCTATTCTATTTAAAGTTATTTTTTTTATTTTATTTAGGGAATTTTTATTGCTGCCTATTTGCACATGGTGACTCAAGGTGGCTTATGGCTTACAGAATATAAATCTTCAAATAAAAACAATAAAACTAATAAAAGAAGAATCACATAATAAACTAATATAATAAAATAAACTCAACCCCTCCCCCCTTGGCAACAGCACCTCACACGAGCCATTTAATGGGCTCCATCCTGCTCTGAGTACCCCAGGCCCACTGGTAGAACCAGGTCTTCAGTGACTTCTGGAAGAGTATTAGAGTGGAGGCAATTTTAATCTCTGGGGAAATGAAGTTCCAGAGAAAGTGAGCCACCACGAAGAAGGCCCTTCTTCTGGGTCCCACCAGGTGTTTCTCCCTTGGGATGGGAATCTCAACACTCCCTACCTCCTCACTCTGATGGGGACACCATCAAAGTTTATGGAGATTCTCATTCATCCAGGTCATGGTTGTCCCAAAAGTGCTTTTTCAAGAGGCAATTGGACTTCCTGGTTTTTCTTTGAAGATGTTTCCCTTCTCATCAGCAAAATGTCTTCAAAGAAAAACCGAAAAGTCCAGTTGCCTCTTGAAAAAGCCCCTTTGGGGACACCATCAAAGCTGACCCCAGCCAAAGCATAGAATAAAGTACTGCAAAGTGAGCAGGCCCATAACAGAATTGCCAAGAGTTGGAATGAACAACATCATCAGCCTTTGAAATATGGTTGGGTTATTCTTCTCTAAACTCAGCCTACTCTGTCTACCTGGTATGATGGGGAAAAGTGGAGGAGAGAGACAAAAACACAAGAAAAACCCTGGTCTGTGTCTATTTTTTTTTTAAAAAACAACAACATTATGTATAGCAGTTATAATTGGTCTTATCTAATTTTCTCCCTTGGACTGCAAGGTGATCCAACTGGTTAGTCCTAGAGGAGATCAATCCTGACTGCTCTTTAGAAGGCCAGATCCTAAAGAGGAACTCAAAGACTTTGGCCATCGAATGAGAAGGAAGGACTCCCTGGAGAAGAGCCTCATGCTGGGAAAGATGGAGGGCAAACGAAGAAGGGGATAACAGAGACTGAGGTGGCTAGATGGAGTCACCAAACCAGGCCACATGAGCTTAAATGGACTCTGGGGGATGGTAGAGGACAGGGAGGCCTGGAGGAACATTGTCCATTGGATCACAATGTGTCAGACGGGACTTCGCAACTAATGACAACAACCTTCTCCCCTTTATCATGTGATGTGTCCTTATCCAGGAGTAAATATGCTGAAATGTATTTTTCTTCTTTTGAAGCTGAAAGGAGAAGGAATATTTGCAGCAACAGTGACAGGGACACTTTCAATCAAAGATAAACCTTTGAATCTTTAGGGAGGTAAATATTTCACATTCAGTACAGGAACTGTGCAATGTTCTTTTCATGATGCATATGATATTTTGTTGATTAAGAAGCAGGGAAGGTGAGATGAAGTGTTCTGTTTTCCTGGAATGGAGTTTGCTATCCAGCTCAAGATCAGGTGACAGATAGCAGAGCAAGCTGCTTCTTTGCTTCACACAATTCAAATTCTTAAGTAGTGGGGTTTTTTTTTAGCACCTATTTGAGACAACATTGTCCAAAGATTTACACAAAAGAACAAGACAATCTGCCTCAGTGCCGTACCATTAATTGAACATGTTTATGCGATTTCATTACTTACAAGTCTTCTCCACCACCCAAAATAATTCGAATTGGGAAGGAGGTAGAACAAGAATTGATGGTAGTCTGTTCTGTACAAAATATTTATGGAATACAGAAACGAAGTATCTCTGTTATTCTTATCCAGTGGAACAAAATGTGAGGCTAGAACAATGGGAAAATTGGAAATATTCCTCATTGTTGTTCATAAAATTTAGGATATAGTTCCAAAAACGATTTGGATATTTGTCCTCTAGCATATTCTCCCTTACTTTCAAAGTAGCTGATTTTTAATTTTTTTCATTCTGTTCTGTTCTGTTCTGTTCTGTTCTGTTCTGTACTGTTCTGTTCTGTTCTGCTCTGCTCTGCTCTGCTTTGCTCTATTCTGCTCTGCTCTATGTTCTGTTCTGCTCAGTGACGTGCAGTCAGGTGAGGCAAGTGAGGCACAGCCTCACCACTCTCATCATGAAAAAAAAAAGGAAAAGGAAAAAGCTGAGCTAGTTGCTGCCTCACCATGGATGACTCTGCTTAACCTCACTGGTGCTCTCCCTCCCCAAGTGTAGTGACTTCCTCCCCAGGCCCCCATTCATTTCTCTCTCTCACACACACTGCTGGATAAAACTATATAAAAATCTAGCCCAGCTTCACTGATTACAAGTTTGAAAAGGCAACGTGGCTCCACCTGCAATCAAACTACACTTGGGGAGGGAGAGCACAAGCGAGCACTGAGGAGACCACAGGAGGAGGAAGGAAGCCAGGCAAAGAGCCATGCTGTAG